>NC_056532.1:11284435-11319360 GCF_019175285.1 Sceloporus undulatus
TATGCTCAAAAATTAGGTTTGGGTTTTTTTATTTGGTTTGTGTGGTTTTTTTTTTTTTTTTGTTTGTTTTGTGTGTCCCTTTGAATCCCACTGAAATCTAAATAAACCAATAGGCAATCACACTCTATCAGCTGGTGAGGGAGAAAAAGGGTTGAAGTGAAGGAAGAATACATTCCTCTCAGAAAAAAGTACCTGGAGAAATGAATTTCCTTTCTTCTCCTCTTTATTCCCTCAGAAAAAAAGGAGTAATCCTCCCACAATATGTCGAAACCAGGATTGTTGTGTTCTTTGAATCAGCCACTTAGTCATGAAAGCTAACTCCCATTATCCTTGGGCAAGTCACACTCTCTCATGAAAGTCTTCCACTGTTGACAGCTTTACTTTCAGGAAGTTTCTCTTTCCCTGTAGCTTGCATCCATTGTTCTGTGTTTTCGTCTCTGGAGCGCAGAAACAGCTGCTCCCCCCTCAAATATTTAACACAGGGCCTATCATATCACCTCTTAACCTTCTCTCCTCAGGTAAACATCCCTAGCTCCCCAAGTCTTTCCCATAGGGCTTCCCCCCCCCCCCCCCCCCCCCCCCCCCCCCCCCTTGGTTTCCAGACCTTCACCATTTTGTTCCCCCTTGGACCCGCTCCATTTCCCAACATCCTTTTTGAATGTGGTGCCCAGACCTGGTACAATATTTCCAGGGGGGGGGGTGGGGGGTGGGGTCCTGACCGAGCAGAAATAGGGTGGCCACTACTAACTTCCCTTATCTAGATACTATACTCTATTGATGCAGCCTAAAATCACATTGGCCTTTTAGTTGCACATCACACTGTGTTCAGTTTCAAGGTTGTCGTCTACTTGGGCCTCCCAGATCCCTTTCACATGTAATACGTCTCCTTTAAACCAGGTGTCCCCCATCCTATATCTATGCATTTCGTTTTTTGTACCCAAGTTGCAGTACCTTACATTCTCCTTTGAATTTCTTTTGTTCGCTTTGCCCAGGCTTTCTAGTCTATTCATGTCATTTTGAATTTGATCCTGCCTCTGGGGTATTAGCTACTACTAATTTTGTGTCATCTTCTAATATGCTCCGTATGCCCCACTTTTGTCATCCAAGTCAAGATGTTGAATAGCACAGGGCCCAGGGGACAGGCCTTTGTGGCACCACTGGTCATTCTCTCCAGGATGAAAAGGAGCCATTGCTGAGCACCCTTTGGGTCGGCCGGTCAACCAGTACAATCCATGTAACAGTTAGTTTGTCTAGCCCACATTCTACAAGCTTTTTTGCCAAAGAATGTCATGGAGAACCTTGTCCAAAGCCATGATGGCAACCCTCAAGGGAGCCTATCGCAGGGTTTTCCTGGCAAGATTCTCCCCTGGTTGCCAGTGAGGTGGAGAGAGTGTGAACTAGCTTAAGGCCTCCCAATACGATTCCATTTCAGCGGAGTGGGGATTCGAACACCTGGGGCTCAGTCCAATGCTCAACCCACCTTACATCCACCCCCAACGGGAAGTTTGTAAATACTGTTTTAAAAAAAATAGGCTTATTCTGAAACCGGCACAAGTCTCTGCATCTTTAGTAAACCTGCAGCATTAGTTCAAGTGCTGATGCTTGTGCAGTTTATAATAAGCCTTTTCGAACAGCGGAACTCGGTTTTGCCAAACAAACGATCCATCTCGACTCAGGGGAACGGGAGTCCTCACCTATTATTTAACATTTTGGATTTTAAGCACCATCATCCCCCTTTACCAATACCTTTTGCACTACCTGTTTAAAGCCTTTTCAGCCGCCTGCCCACGGGTGACAGAGGAAAAGGGCTGCCATCCAATACTAATATGGAACCTGGACTAAATCCAATTAACCATGCATGAGGAAATTACTATTGCGTAAACATGGTCGGGTTGCTCGCGGTGAGCAACACCGCTCAAGATATCTGGTGCGCAGCTATTACTAGCGCCTGCGTTATGGGCAATTATTTTGGCAACATTGGGACCTTTTAAATCATTCACAAAGATTTCAAAACTAGCAGCCAGTTGGGCAGTGGTTTGAGTGTTGCGACTGCGGGCTCTGTGAGACCAGGGTTCGAATCCCAGCTCAAAACTATCGTGAGTGGGAAGTCACACCTCTCTCAGCTGTAGAGTGGCCATGGCAGACACCCTATGAACCAACCTTGCCAGATAAACCCATTATAACTTCATCTTAGGGTTGCCATAGAGTCAGAAACTTACTTGAAGCACGTTCATCAACAACAACTGCCAGAAAGTATCCAGTCTTGTACCTCTCACTTGCTAGGGAATCCTGGGAATTGTAGTTAGTGTGGCACCCAGAGCTCTCCGAGAGAGGGAAGGCCAAGTCTCAACAACATTCCAATTCCCCGAATTTCGTAGGCTGAGCCAGGGCAGTTAAAGCGGTCTAAACTGGATTATTTCTGCAGTGTGTTTGGACCACAGTTACCATATTGCTTTATACATAATAGTAAAGCTAATTCCTGGTTGTATTCTGGAACAAGGAGTACAGCCGGCCATTGTATCCTCCAATTCTGTATTCCACGGATTCTCAACCTCCACGGCTGAAAATATGTATCCCCTGTCATGGTGACTCTAAAATATACCCACATGATGTTTCCAAAATAATCTATTGGTCCTCGAAATGATGATTTTGGTTCACTCAAAACCACCACATTGCCTTAGGAAGGAAGTTGTCCCTGACCACACAATCAGCCAAGATACCGCCACTTTTAACCAGCCTAGAAATACAGGAAACCTGCCGGGAGCCTGCATGTAAACTAGCGGGTTTTGGTTTTATTTTTTTAATATCTTTGTAATGCATTTCTGAAACAACTCAAGAGCCGTGGGCCCTGGGTATCCGCTGGGTTTCTCTTTCACATTAGCTAACCCTTTTGTATGATTCAAATCAAATAGTGCCACTTGTTCTGCTTTGGTAGGCCCCACTTTGACTACTGCATCCATATCAATCAAAACGGAGTTGAGACAGCTAGAGCATGTCCAGCCGGAGGGTGACCAAAATGATGACCGAACTGGAAACCATTGACGCCTATGAGGAGCGACTGGGATGTTTGCTGGAGAACAGTCGGTTAGGGATGTCATATTGATGAGGGGAGCCAAGCTGTTTTCTCTGTCCAGCGAACAGGACCCAAACAATAGAGCAAGCTTAGGACGAGAGATTCCACCCTCAACATTAGGACGAGATGTCGGACAGTGGAAGACACTCCCTCGGGGAGTGGTGGTCTCCTTCTTTGGAGGCTTTAAACAGAGGCTGGATGGCCAGGTGAGTTGCATTGTTGTGAGTTCTGCATGGCAAGGTTGGACGGAGCCCTTTTGGGTCTCTAACAAACGCTATGAGGCAGGAAATATACTCAGGGGTTCGTAAGGCCAGACAGGAGGTTGCTTGCTGACTGCGTATGGACAACGCCAAAGGAAAAAAAGAAGTTGCCCAACGCCACTGAAGAGCACAAAATATCTCCAACTGTCTTGTGTTGGCAGGGAGGTCCCAATTAATCCCCTGTGACATCCCACTTTTCAGCTGCTTTAAAAAGTCCAGTTTCTTGCTGCCATTTCCCCCTTTTGCACTTCAGCCTAAGAATCGCTGAATGTTCAAACCCCGATTGTGCCTTTATGGCATATTCTATATAATATATATATATATATATATATATATATACATATAATTCAAGCTGTGGATGGTTGAATCGTTAGAGAAGACGTCTTGAGGAGACAGGGGTCGAAATGTATTTCCAAAATGCCCCCTCTGTTTCTGAACTACGGGAGACTTAGTGGACAGTTCCACTTAGACTTTCCGGAATCGTTCTCTAGGATCATACAGGCATCCATGTGGGTTTATTTGTGTGAAAAAACACCTGTAGCTCAGGATCCTTAGGAAGTACACAGATCGCAGGCTGCCTTCTTGACGGTTGTTAATTTGCCACTAAGCTGCGGCGTTTTTCTAGCTGGATCAATACGCCCTTAATATGCATCGCTAACTTGAGTGGTAGCTGTCACTTTAATTGCAGTATGATCAGCTCTAATTGGATTTGATGAGTTGCACGCCGTTGAAGTGATTCCTCTCCAATTTCTCCCTAATATCAGCTTTCCGGTTACAGGCCACGGAACAGCTTGAGGGAACTACCCTTTGTGGTCGTTGCGGAACCCCATTTTGTGGCCCACCGGATGGGCCACACGTTTAGCAGGTGTGACTCCTTCCCCTTCCCCAAATTGTGATATTTCTGATCGTCCCGAAACTTTTAAACGCAGAAGAAACTCTGTGGCAGCAGGAACCAGGAACCTGAGTCCAGGTGTGAGGGTTATGCCAGATGAACAGAAGCTCCCAACATTCCTTGCCATCACCTTGCTGGAATATGAAGTTCGATGGCATCTGGATTTGGAAACCTGCAGGCAGTACAGCGCATTAACCACTTCCCCCAGCCCTTTGCACCTTCGAGACTCACTGAAAGAAAGAAGTTGCACAGGCCTTCCCTAGACTCAGCCTACTTCCTCAGATGTTTTTTAGGAAGTAGGACCTGAAGCCTAGGAAAGTCCTGCTGCCAACTTCTTTCTTTCAGGAGTTGCAAGGTGCTACAAAATCTGTTCTACCATATGTTTCTACAGACTAGCATGGCTATATCTTGAATATAGACAGCATGTCATGACGTCTGAAAGAACGGCCACTGGCTGCAGATTTTCTAGTGTGAAATTGAGGTGCTTTGTGGCGACGTTCACAGCCCTAACCCAGCTCTTCTGTATCCCAAAACGGTTTTTGATTTCTATACATTGAAATTTTATTTTCCGAAGGGAGGCCTTCTCAGTGGTTGCACCCGAATTTTGGAAGCCTTCCATGAGGGCCCCAATTGGCCACTCGAATTTCATTTATGCACCTACTGAAAAATTTGGCCGTCCATCAGAACCCTTTGGTCTCCATCAATTTATTTGTCAAACCACTCGAGATCTTTTTGATTAAGACAGGGCACCATGTTGGCCTTTGTGGTCTGGGAGGGCTGGACCATTCTGCTCCAAACCAGCATTTTAGAGTCCAGAGTGGATTCAGATCCCCCCCCCCCCCAGTAAGACCTACTGAAAATAAACGAGAGCCCACAAGGGCTGGTCCCACCATTGGCAGAGGAGACAGCTGCCTTTGTGGAAACAGAGATTGTCATAAACAGGTGGCATCCAAAATGGGATTCAAAGCAAATTGCATGACTTGTATTTAGGGTTAACTGATTGTACTGCCACATATGTAGGTTTGCAGCCTCTAGTGCTCAAAACTATGGCTGGCTTGTATCTGGATGAATGACATTTATTGTGGGTCTGTCACAGGTAGCAAAAAACATTTTTTTGCTGACCCGGCTGCCACCTGCAAAACCCTGTCTTAGTTTTTTTGTGGCTTTATCGGCTGTTGAGACCATGTGTCTCAGAAGGAGTTATATTCCTGACGTGTCTCCATCTCTGTGTCTGGCATCTTCAGAGAAATTGCTGGCATTTAAAGAGTGGGGTATATATTAACTACTGCCAATTGCCAGCATTCTCTGAAGATGCCAGTCACAGATGCTTCTGGCGAAAACATCGAGGAATAAACTGTCTTCTAGAACATGGCCTCATAGTTCCAAATAAACCACAAGAAACTATGGATGCTGGCCGTGAACTCCTCGATTCACTCTCCAGTTCGGTTTGCCTCTTTCCTGCTGTGTCACAGATGTTTTTCAGACGATCACACAGACAAAACCCCAGGATGGCCACGGACAATCATTAAAGTTGTCAGATGAAAAACATATTAGCGAGGAAGAAGACACACGCTAGGAGAGGTGGGCATTTGCTTTTGCCTTGGGTTAAATTTGCTTTTTGACCGTTGGCAAGTGCCCCTTTCTCCGCCTCAGGGAAAAAGCAATGGCAAACCTCCTTTGAACAACTCTTGCCCAGAAAATCTATATAGGGTCACCGTCATAGGTGTGGAAAGGGGCAAGGTTTTACCCTCTCTTTCCCCCCTCCTGCTGGAATACCCAAAACCCATTTATGAGATAAAACTCAGTTTGCAGCCCACTTAAGTAAGTTGAGGCTGTGGGAGGAAGCGAGGACAAACTGGCGACATTGTTAAAGACCATCTGAAAAATCAGTTAGGGTATCCATGCCAAAACGGCCAGTTGGAGGGCATGCAACCACTTGCAACAAGATTTTCATCAAGCCAAATCTGAATTTTTCCCATAGCATCTTCATACAGCGCAATTAGCAGTTTGATCATTGGACTGTGATTCTGGACGCCACGCTCAATCCTGTTCAGCCACTGGGTGACCTTGGGCAAGTCACATTACTCTCAGCCTCAGGGGAAGGAATGGCAAAACCTCTGAACAATCTGGCCAAGGAAACCCCATGATAGGGTCACCTTAGGATCAGCTAAATCAGAAAGGCTTGAAGTTCACACAAAACACCCACCTTCATATGGCTGCCGTGGGACCCTGCCTACCTGTTGAAAAAGAGGAGGAGCCTCTTTTCCGTGAGTGTTAACTGCCAGTGTCTGTATAGAAAAGATCCTAAAATGTATAGATATACAACTGAGCATGAAAGTAGACCGTACACGCCACTTTATTCCCTATTACTATGTATGGATGCAAGAGCTGGTAAGTAAGAAAGCAGAAGGAAGAAAATCAATTTGTTTAGACGTGGTGCGGGAAGCGTGCTGAAGTATCCCATGGACAGCAAAAATGACAAAATAAATGGTTCCTAAAGCAGGATCATGCAGAACTCCCCTGGAAGCCAAGCTGACGGAAAATGAGGCTTTGGCCCACATCATGAGAAGTTATGATCATCAGAAAGACAAATAATGTTAGAGGAGAGAGAAGTCGAAGGAGAGGAAGGACCATATGCGAGATGCGATGGAAATAGTAAGGAGGCCGTGGGTATGAATATGCAACTAGTGGAGGATAGGGCTCTGGACGATGTCTCATCCATAGGGTCGCTGTGAGTTGAGATCGACTTGAGGGTTGGTTAACCACACACACACACACTTAATATATATTAATATATATATAATATATATATTATATATAATTACATATAATTGCGATGCTGCCCGAGCCAAAACCTAAGAATGATAGAACCATCGAGTTAGGAGAGCCCACAAGGGCCATCCAGTCTAACCCATTCGGCCAGGCGGACTACTCACAATCAAGCATGCTCTGACAGATGGCCATCCAGCCCTCTGTTTAAAAGACCTCCAATTAAATGGAACTCTATCACCTCTCCGAGGGATTGATTCCACTGTACTCTTACTGTCAGAAAGTTCCTCCTAATGTTGAGGTGGAATCTCTTTTCCTGTAGCTTGCATCCATTGCACCAGGTCTTATTCTCTGGAGCAGCAGAAAACAAGCTTGCTCCATCCTTGATATGACACCCCTTCAAATACTTATACAGGGCTGTCATGAGCATGTGTGCGTCTTTTTCTTGCCTTTTCTCCGTCTGCCTGGCTGACTGAAAGGTGTTGTGCTTCCCTCTCACGACCACAACTGCACAAGCACCCAGAGGCGGATTCCTTTATCTCCAGCAAAAGAAGGCAAAGATGGTTAGAAAGATGCTGATGTTGCAGCTGCTTTGACAAGGAGATGCCCCATTAAGTCCTCTTCCCTGCCTGCAATCCACCAGGGATGTGCTATTTCCATTGAAAAGAGGGCTATGATGAGCAGGCATCCCAGGATATTATGCACAGTGCTGCTCAGAGAAGGCCAAAGGATAGGGATACTTCTATTGATCCCTTCCAAAGGCTTTATTTTCCTCTCTGCTTCATCCCTCATTTCATCACCGATTTCACCTTGTCTGGCCTACATATGGTGTGCGTTTTGGGGATGGTGTGTAGGTTGGACGTTTTCCCTCCCTCTCTCAGCCAGACTTTTCCGCACTTGCTTTTGCCTAGTAATTAGAAACAAACCTCCAGGAAACGCAGGCGAGAAAAGAAGCCAGTCGCAAAATAAAGATGAGAAAGAGAGGCAATGACACCACCTGGATGAAATTCAGAAATCGAAACATGTTAAAGCTAAGAAGCAACGCAGGGGAGCCAGGTTGTGTATTAACTGCGGCTGTCTGAAGCTAATCTGAAAGAGAATGTTTATTTTTAACTATAATTTAGACAAAATGAAATAAAGATCGAAATACCATACATCAGACAGACATACCTAACATACAAACACTTCACCTGAACACAACACATAACACAACAAAAATGCCTTCCTTATCTCTTTACGCTCGCAATATAAATCCTCTTAATTTCACATACTTCTTACGCTGTCTTCCTATATAACTCTCCCTAATAAGATCTTTCTAAACAACAGTGCCTATTTATTTTCCCTAGCAGACATGCTGCGGCAGTTTGCTTTTGCCCGAGTCAACTGGGAAGGGTAAGATTCCTCTACCTTCGCTCCTCTCCCTTTTGCTAAGTTAACCAGTGCAAATGAGTGTTGTATTTTTGAGCTCAGTCTGCAGCCACTGAAGTAAGCTGAGGACTAAAAGGGGAACCGGGAAGAGGAAAGAGAAACCGGGACTTTTGAAAAGCGGTTGAAAAAGTGGGATGGGATTGTCTGTGCCCAAGTGGGACCGTTTGAGGCAGCGATTCCCAAACTTTGGTCCTCCGGGTCTTCGGACTTCAACTCCCAGAATTCCTGACTGTTAGCCAAGCTGGTTGGGGCTTCTGGGAGTTGAAGTCCAAAGCACCCGGAGGACCAAAGCATGGGGATCACTGGTTCGAGGGTATGGAAGATAGTGTGCAAGGTATCCACTGGAAGGGAAATACTTTGGGCAGTTATATATCTGGTCTCCCAAGCATGTTTTCTCAGCAACCCACGAAAAGGGCACAGTTGGTGCTTTGAAGTGATGGATTCTACATCCATCATAGCTTGAAAATATTTTTAATGGGGAAAAAAACCCTCTCCTTGATTTTGGCATTTTATATACGGGAATCCATTTTACTATGCCATTATATATCATGAGTATCCATAAGAGTTCCTGGAACCAAACCCCTGGCGGATACCAAGGGCCCACTGTACAAACTGTTGATTATCATATTCTATTGTGATTTAGAAACCTAAAACTGCAATGCTGTGTGACTGCAACTTCTTTTTGACTTACAGCAACCCTAAAGTGAACCTATCAAATAGGATTACCTTAGTTCCTCAAGATACATATGGTCTATAGGTATCTGAGGAAGAGGACTGAAGCCTATGAAAGCTCATGCTGCCAACTTCTTTCAGTTAAAGGTGCTACAAGATCTCTTTACACTTTAAGTGCTGCTGCTCCATCCTATGGAATCCTGGCAGCTGTAGTTTTACAAGGCCTTTTGCCTTCTCTGCCAAATAATGCCGATGCCTCACTAAACTGCAAATCCCAGGATTCTGTAGGATGGCACCGTGGCAGTTAAAGTGGTGTCAAATTGCAACATTTCTACAGTTTAGCTGCACCTTGAGAAATGTGCCACCCCTGATCCCAGTACTGTACTAATATTTAGCCATCCAGATTAGTGACCACTGGAAGTAGACTTCAGTCTAGGAAACCTCCTGCTGCCAACTTCTTTCTTTCAGGGAGTCTCAAAGGTGCTACAAGATCTCTCTATATACGGATGTTACAGGCTAACATGGCTATGCTTTTTAATAATAATAATAATAATAATATAACAAACGCTGTGCTGGGACGATGGCCATGTGCCCACAGAGAGGGCTCTGAGTGCCACTCTGGCATGCGTGCGCCATAGGTTCACCATCACTGGACTAGGGTTTGATTCTTCACTCCTGGGGCTTTCACAACCATTCATAGAAATCAGAAATCAATTACTACTACTTAATGTAGACAAACTGTTTAAGATCACACTTGAGTAACACGGTGTAGTGGTTTGAAACGTTGGACATGACTAGAGATCAGGGGTCGATTCCCTGCTCAACCATGGAAACCCACTGGGGCGAACACACACTCTCAGCCCCAGAAAAACCCATAGCCTTGTTATGTTGTTTGTTGTGGTGCCTCCAAGTCATTTCCGGCGGACGGCTACCCTAAGGCGGATCTATCATAGGATTGTTGTTGTTGTGTGCCTCCAATCATGTTCTGACTTATGGCGACCCTAAGGCGAACCTATCATAGGGTTGTTGATGTGTGCCTTCAAGTCATTTCTGATTAGGGTGACTGTAAGGCGAACCATCATAGGGTTTCTTGTAAGTTCTTCAGATGGGGATCACCATTGCCGTCCGTCTGAGGCTGGAGTTGTGTGGTGACTTACCCAGGGTCACACTTTCATGGCCAGGTGGGAATTCGAACCCTGTTCTCCAGAGTCATAGTCCTAACACTCAAACCATCACACCACCCTGCGGCCTTCAGATCACCGAAATTGTAAAGGACTTGAAGGCCCACAACAACAAATGAATTCAAGGTATCCAAGTGGGAGTCAGGAGTCCCTTTTAGCCAGAGAATGAAGGGTTTGTGTTGACTTCTCTGTAATTTAGAGGAGAATTGACTCTGAACAGTATTCTAAGGACGCCGATGCCTGGAAACGAAGGAAGCATGACAAGACTGGTGTGCTTGTTGCAGTAACCTTGATGTAGGCGGTTTTGCACATTATCCTCAAAGGGGACAAGAGGGTGGAGGAATGAGGAGAGCCCATGCCATGAAGTCTTGGATGCCCAGTGCCGTGGCGGGCGCATACAGTAAGGTCAGATAACCTTGAAGAAAAGGCACAAAAATCACAACACACTTCTTGTCGTGCGCCTTCAAATCGTTTCTGACGTAAGGCGCATCCCCTCAGTGCATCTGTCATGGTAAGATTAATCTTCATTAATAACCTCCAAAATCCAGGCTTTATGGGCCAACTTAATGGAAACCAGTATGGGCGTCGGGGTTGGAGTGTTGGACTAACAACTCCAGAACCAGGGTTTGATTCCCAGTTCAGCCATGAAACCACTGGATGAGCTGAACAAGTCACACTCTCCGCTCTGAGCCTTGGAGGAATGGCAATGGCAAACCCCCTCTGAAGAAATTTGCCAAGAAACCTCCATGATACGGTTGCTTAGGGTGCCTTAAGTCGGAAAGGAAGGCACACAACATCAACCAACAAACAATAACAGCAACACATACTGTCCAACCACTGGTGGCGCAGTGGTTAAATGCCTGTACTGCAGCCATTCACTCAAAACCACAAGGTTGCGAGTTCAAGACCAGCAAAAGGGCCCAAGCTCGACTCAGCCTTGCATCCTTCCGAGGTCGCTAAAAATGAGTACCCAGACTGTTTGGGGGGGCAAATTAGCTTACTGCTAAGAGTTTACTTGCTGTTCACTCGCTAATGATCTTTGGAATAGCGGTATAAGAAATAAAAGAAATTTTATTATTATATTAAAATGAACAAAATCGATGATGGTGAACAAGCTTCACGCTTCTCCATCAGGCAAAGGTGTTTGCATTGTGACATTGGTGCAATTTTGGATGGCCAAGAAAGTTATGGCTTTGTTTGTAGATGTTGGATGTGATCGTACTTTCGTTGTAAAGCAACATGGCGATACTCCTGGATAATGCTTGTCTTGTTTTCATGGTGAGTTTCACATTCTGGCTTAATGTCAACATGAACTATTTTTCCATTGGGGACAGTTTCTTCAGCGAGTCTCAAAGGTGCTGCAAGATCCTCTCTAAGTACTTGATCGAACCGACTAACATGGCTATGTCTTTGAATTCACACCATTTTTAGTTAGGTTTCCAAAGCAACAAGGGAGAAGGAATATGCAACCACAGATTGGCAGCCCGCCACCAGCTTTTCCCATTAGGAAGAAGGCACATCTGAGAGGCAGCTGGTTGGGGAGAGACCATCATACATGGTATCGCAACGTAACACAAATCAAAGTCCTTAAGCTCTGAACATATGGCCGAGGATTGCATCCATATGGCTGCAGAACCTCAGTGCTTCCTTACCATCCCTAGGTGCAGCAAAAAGGTAAATAGATGTGGCGCTTTTGGTGGCATCTTCGTGGCACACTGTTTGCAGCAACTTTCTACTCTCACAGACAGAAGACATCGTTACAAGGCGTCAATGAAGAGTCTGGCTTTTCTCTCTGGTTTTTGTGTGACTAAAGATGCTTCCTAGATGCATATGAAAGGCCGTCCATGAAGGAACATGGGTATCTCTCGCATCTTCTGAGACTAAATGAAGGAAAAAGAAGTTGGCAGCATGAGCTTCCGCTGACTCAGTCTACAGTACTTCCCTCAGAGGCATTGGTTGTGAGTGTAAACCAGGGATAGACAGGTGTGGGTGAGGACATTGGTATGTGAGAATGTCCAATGATATATATTGTCCCCGAGTTTCGCCATCTCGCACTAAAGGCATCTGAGGCTATCTGGAATTCCAAAATCTGAAGTACTCCAAAACCCAAAACGTTTTGAGCTAGAACACAATTAATCCACAATTGTAAGCCGCTCTGATAGCCTTTAGGGCTGAAGAGCGGGGTATAAGTACCATAATAAATAAATAAATTAGGGTAATACGTACCTGTATTGTATTTGCAAGGCTGGGAAGAGACACAAAGATGGATAAATTGGGCACAAACCCACACCTTTCCACCATTTCATAGATTCCCCAGTCTCTCTCCAGCCTCATTGTTTCTTATTATGAATATGCAAGGACAAGTATTCCAAAATCCAAACAAACCCCAAAATACAGAACAGTTGTGCTCCCAAGCATTTTGGATAGAAGGATGCTCAACCTGTACTAGCAAACCAATCTGCTACAGATTCCAAAAATGGTTGCTTATTAGTCTCCACAAAGCTAGAAAGAATTAAAAAGTCTTATCTCCTCCAGATATCCCAATTTGGCAGGGACAGTCCCAATTCATCTTCTGTCCATCCTGCTTTTTCAACTGCTTTTATAATGTCCCAGTTTCTGTCTTCTCCTCCCACCTTTGCTCTGAGTCTACTCCAGTTGCTGCAAAACTGAGTTCATCGTGCAAAAGTAGTCCGGACCCAATGAATTCAATGTGGTTCAATGAACCTTCCCAGTAGGTTCAGGCAAAAGCAAACTGCCACAGTCTCTGCCTGTCCTTTCTTACTCACTTTTGCCATCTTGGTCACACACTGATGTTATTAGATAACACATGTTCTGAGTGAAATGTTGGAGGGTATGAAATCTGGCAACATTTAGAAAGCAGTCAGGGATAGGTAGTAATGAGAAAATGTTTAAAATCTCACACTTACCATGCTCCAAGGGATAAATCCTAGAGGAAGGAAGCTGAAGATGTTCCTACTCAGTCTCCCATTTTGACTCTTGCCGTTTTAAAGGCGTCAAGGTAGCCACCAACCCCAGGCTGTTTCTTCAGTCAAACAATGTACAATCCTCCGTAATGTTTGTATTTCTTTCTCTACGGGGGGAAAAAGGAGATTAAAAGAGACTTCTGTGATGTTTGTGAGTGTGGCTATTTTAGAATTTATTTCCATACATAATTGTTTTTTCTTAAAAAGATGTTTAATAGTGATTCATATAATAAAAGTCATGTTGTACTCTCTTAACGGTTGTGTGCTTTGCGATCTCCCTTGTTGTCCGTTGTTGTGCGACGGCGTTGAGTCTTATCGCTGGGCGGTGGACCGATGGCAGATACAATTCGGGTATTTTGGAAAAGGCAGATGTGGATTTTACAGCTTGAATGCTTGTTCAGCCGCTGGATAAACCAACTGCAGACTAAATACAAAAATACTTGAATGCAGAAGACGTTGTAAAGTTATCGTAAGATAAGTAAGTAGTTACTATTCCATACCCTCCAACTGTTTTGATTCGGCAAGGACTGTCTCGATTAATCCTCTGCCATCCCACTTTTCCAACTATTTTTATAATGTCCCAGTTTCTCTCTCCTCCTTCCGCTTTTCCTTTTTGTCCTCAGTTTGCATCAATTGCTGCCAATTAAGTTCAAATTGCAAAATAAGTTTGTACTTGGCTAATTCAGGGAGAAGAGAAAAGGGACAGAATCATGCCCTTCTGTGTAGATTCAGGCCAAAGGAAATTGCTCCAGCTTTTCCTAGTTTGTGTGTCATATCTGAATAACTTTTGCCATCTTGACCACACTCAGATGTTCCTTGGTCCCGGTTTGCATCTGTACTATGTGGAAAGCTATGACATAATTTACTTTTTATTGTATTTTTAACTTCCAGTGGAAGAAGATTTGAAGATTTTTCTGTCTTAGGTGCCAGCGATAACTCGGCCATCCTTGCGTACAATGCACTTTGATTTTGAAGGAAGGACAGGGGAGACATTGAGGTTTTACCTTCAACAGCAAAACGTTCTTGGTGGTCCCCAGAATATGCTTTCAAATACATCAACTTGAAGAGGTGAAGATGCAGTTTACATCACAACCAGCTTATATATGCAGTGTTTCAAAAAAGGCATACACAACAACTATCATAATGCCAGCTGTCACTTTGACCCAAAGACTCTGGGAACCAATTGCTAGCATAGATTTTTGTGATCTTGAACTCAGTCTCTACCAGAAGAGAAACTTGCTTATTGATTTACTTTATTTGCTATATTTTTACAGTATGTAGTAGCTGATGGGTTCACAAAACTAAGGTTAAAACACATGCGCACAAAGCATGAAATACAAGAACATCAAACGAAACAGTCAAAATACATTTGTTCTTCCCTTTAAAAAAAAGATTTCATAAACTCTAGGCAAACTTGCTTTCTTTGTTAATATATCATGGCAAAGTGGTTTGAGGGTTGGACTCCGACTCTGGAGACTAGGGCAGTGATGGCGAACCTTTTCGAGGCCGAGTGCCCAAACTGCAACCCAAAACCCATTTATTTATTGCAAAGTGCCATGTCCCTCTGGCTTTCTAGTAACAAACTCTGGCAAACTCTGTGCTGGGACGATGGCACATGTGCCCACAGAGAGGGCTCTGAGTGCCACCTCTGGCATGCGTGCCATAGGTTCACCATCACTGGACTAGGGTTTGATTCTTCACTCTCTGGCTTTCACAACCATTCATAGAAATCAGAAATCAATTACTACTTAATGTAGACAAACTGTTTAAGATCACACTTTGAGTTAACACGGTGTAGTGGTTTGAACGTTGGACTATGACTAGAGATCAGGGCTCGATTCCCTGCTCAACCATGGAAACCCACTGGGCGAATCACACACTCTCAGCCCCAGAAAAACCCATAGCCTTGTTATGTTGTTGTTGTGTGCCTCCAAGTCATTTCCGGCGTACGGCGACCCTAAGGCGGATCTATCATAGGATTGTTGTTGTTGTGTGCCTCCAATCATTTCTGACTTATGGCGACCCTAAGGCGAACCTATCATAGGGTTGTTGATGTGTGCCTTCAAGTCATTTCTGACTTATGGTGACTGTAAGGCGAACCTATCATAGGGTTTTCTTGGTAAGTTTCTTCAGATGGGGATCACCATTGCCGTCCTCTGAGGCTGAGTGTGTGTGACTTACCCAGGGTCACACTTTCATGGCCATGTGGGAATTCGAACCCTGTTCTCCAGAGTCATAGTCTAACACTCAAACCATCACACCACCCTGCGGCCTTCAGATCACCGTAAATTGTAAAGGACTTGAAGGCCCACAACAACAAATGAATTCAAGGTAGTCCAAGTGGGAGTCAGGAGTCCCTTTTTTAGCCAGAGAATGAAGGGTTTGTGTTGACTTCTCTGTAATTTAGGAGAATTGACTCTGAACTAGTATTCTAAGGACGCCGATTCCTGGAAACGAAGGAAGCATGACAAGACTGTGTGCTTGTTGCAGTAACCTTGATGTAGGCGGTTTTGCACATTCCTCAAAGGGGACAAGAGGGTGGAGGAATGAGGAGAGCCATGCCATGAAGTCTTATGCCCAGTGCCATCTGGCGGGCGCATACAGTAAGGTCAGATAACCTTGAAGAAAAGGCACAAAAATCACAACACACTTCTTGTCGTGCGCCTTCAAATCGTTTCTGACTTAAGGCTGCATCCCTCAGTGCATCTTCATGGTAAGATTAATCTTTCATTAATAACCTCCAAAATCCAGGCTTTATTGGCCAACTTGAATGGAAACCAGTATGGCGTCGTGGTTTGAGTGTTGGACTACAACTCCATAGACCAGGGTTTGATTCCCAGTTCAGCCATGAAACTCACTGGATGATCCTGAACAAGTCACACTCTCTCAGCCTTGGAGGATGGCAATGGCAAACCCCCTCTGAAGAAATTTGCCAAGAAACCTCCATGATACGGTTGCTTTAGGGTTGCCTTAAGTCGGAAATGAAGGCACACAACATCAACAACAAACAATAACAGCAACATCATTACTGTCCAACCAAAATGAACAAAATCTATGATGGTGAACAAGCTTCACTGCCTTCTCCATCAGGCAAAGGTGTTTGCATTGTGACATTGGTGCATTTTGGCTGGCCAAGAAAGTTATGGCTGTTTTGTAGATGTTGGATGTGATCGTACTTCGTTGTAAAGCCAACATGGCGATACTCCTGGATATGCTTTCTTGTTTTCATGGTGAGTTTCACATTCTGGCTTAATGTCAACATGAACTATTTTTCATTGGGGACAGTTTCTTTCAGCGAGTCTCAAAGGTGCTGCAAGATCTCTCTAAGTACTGATTCTACCGACTAACATGGCTATGTCTTTGAATTCAACCATTTTTAGTTACGTTTCCAAAGCATACAAGTGAGAAGGAATATGCAACCACAGATTGGCAGCCGCCACCAGCTTTTCCCATTAGGAAGAAGGCACATCTGAGGAGGCAGCTGGTTGGGGGAAATCCATCATACATGTATTGCAACGTAACACAAATCAAAGTCCTTAAGCTCTGAACATATGGCCGAGGATTGCATCCATATGGCTGCAGAACCTCAGTGCTTCCTTACCATCCCTTATGTGCAGCAAAAATGTAAATAGATGTGCTCTTTTGTTGCATCTTCGTGGCACACTTTTGCAGCAACTTTCTCACAACAGAAGACATCGTTACAGGCGTCAATGAAGAGTCTGGCTTCTTCTCTCTGGTTTTTGTGTGTACTAAAGATGCTTCCTAGATGCATATGAAAGGCGTCCATGAAGGAACATGGGTATCTCGCATCTCTGAGACTAAATGAATGAAAGAAGTTGGCAGCATGAGCTTCCCTAGACTTCAGTCTACTTCCTCAGATGCATTTGGTGGAGTGTAAACCAGGGATAGACATATGTGTGTGTGAGACATTGGTATGTGAGAATGTCCAATGATATATATTGTCCCTAGTTTCCACTCCACTAAATGCATCTGAGGAAGTAGACTTATGTCTAGGAAAGATGCTGCCAACTTCTTTCTTTCTGTGAGTATCAAAGGTGCAACAAGATCTCTCCACATACTGATTCTACAGACTAACATGGCTATATCTTTTAATATAATAATAGTAATAATATGCATCTGAGGAAGTAGAGCGAAGTCTACGAAAGCTCATGCTGCCAACGTCTTCCTTTCAGTGTGTCTCAAAGGTGCTACAAGAATGATCTCTCTATATACTGATCCCACAGACTAACACAGCTATATCTTTGAAGGCATCCTCCAATAACTTAAAAAGGCAAAACTAAAACATTGGGGGAAAACATATAAATAAAGAAGAGTCAGGATGCATCTATAGTGTAGGCATAAGGCAGTGTGGTCCCACTTTAATGGCCCTGGCTCCATTCTATGGGAGTTGTAGTTTTGCACTCTTTGGCAGAGAAGGCGAAAGACCTGGTTAAAACTAACAATCCCAGGATTCCACAGGACTTAAAATGGTGTCAAACTGCATTATTAAAGAGAATCACAGTGACATGCTTTCATAGTGTGAAACGACCAATCTCTACATGGTAGAAATAGTGTGGCTTGACACAACTAAACCTTGTTGTATGCCTTCAAGTTGTGGCCCAACTTATGGCAACCCTAAAGTAATCATGGGATTTTTTCTTGGCAAGTTTCTTCGTTGTTTTTTTTTTTGCCATTGCCATCCTCTGAGGCTGAGAGAGTGTGACTTGAACCCAGGGTCCCCAGTGGGCTTCATGGCCAGACTGGGAATCGAACCCTGGTCTTCGGAGTCGTAACCCAACATTTAAATCATTGTGCCCCCATTTGGCCAACAAAGTGATCACCGTTTAATGGATTTTGGAGGTTATTGTGCCTCGGTTGAAATAAACCGAGTTTGGAAGTTTCACATTTTTGGGATGACAAGGCTAGGGATTGCCCAGCCCCAAAATTGTATTGTTGAGGGGGAAAGGGGGATGTTGTTGTTATTACTACTACTACTGTCCCCCTTTCCTCCCTAAAATTGGGAAACAATGTGGCTTACAAATTAAAAGAAAACAAGACAGTTAAAAACATAAAAAGTGGGCATTAAAATAGAATTAAACATGTATAGAAGTTTGGGTTTGAAAAGGTTTCCCCTCAAACTTCCTTCCTTCCTTTTTTCTTTCCTTCTTTGTTTCCTTCCTTTTTATTTCCTTCCTTCTTCATTTCCTTCCTTCCTTCCCTCCTTCTTTCTCTCTCTCTCTTTTGTTCCTTCTTTCCTTCCTTCCTTTTCTTCTTTCTCTCTTTCCTTCCTTTTCTTTCTTTCTTTCATTCCTTCTTTCTTTCCTTTCTTCAATCTTCCATTACTTCTTTCTCTTTTCCTTTCTTTCTTTCTTTCCTTCCTTCCCTTCCATCTTTCCTTTGTCTTTTTCATCTTTCTCTTTCCTTCCTTCCTTCTTTCCCTCTTTTTTGTTTCTGCTCTTTCTTTCTTTCCTTCTATCCTTCTTTCTCTGTTACCTTCTTTCCTTCCTCTTTCTCCTTCTTCCTTCCTCCTTTCCTTCCCTCTTTTTCCCTTCCCTCTCTCTTTCTTCTATCCTTCTTTCTCTGTTTCCTTCTTTCTTTCCTCTTTTCTTTCTCTTCTTCTTTCCTCCTTTCCTTCCTTCCTTCCCTCTTTTTTGTTTCCTTCTCTCTTTTTTCTTTCTTTCTATCCTTCTTTCTTTCCTTTCTTTCTTTCTCTTTTTCCTTCCTTCCTCCTTTCCTTCCTCCTTTCCCTGTCTCTCGCCTTCTCTGGAGAGGCCTTATTCTTCAGGCTCCATTGCTCCTCCATCGATTGCTTCTGCCTGCCTGGCCCATCCGCGCTTTCCTCGCTTCGGCTCGCAGCTGCGTCTCCTGCTCCGCTGCGTTCGCGCCGCCCAGAAATCTCGCGAGGCTTCGGCTTCGGCTTGTTCCGCTTCCGGGTGGCGGCGGTTGCTAAGGGCCGGGCCCGGTTGCTAAGAGAGAGGCCTAGTCCAGGCTGAAGGCGTTATGGCAGGGAGCCGCTTGGAGAAGCTGGGCTCCGTCTTCAGCAGGTGAGGAGGGCTTTCTTCCAAGAGAGCAGAATATAGAAGGGGTTCATATATATATATATATATATATATATATATATATATATATATATATAAATATTTGAAAGCATAATATGTGTGTATATATATATAATGTGTTTATATATAAGTATTGGAAGGGATATAACATATATGTTTTAATGTGTTTTTATATATAAACATTTGAAGGATATAATATATATATTTTAATGTGTTTCTATATATCCGTTCAGCGTAAGCGGTCATTTTAAAGTCCAGTGTTCACTACGTAAATCGGGTCCAGAAAAGTCGGCCAAAGGTTCGATTGAGATGAGGTTGTTTCTCGTTATGTCTTTGTTACAACGTCAGAGTAGGAACCATTGTCTATGAACGGTCCGATTTTGGCTGTCTGCGCAACTTGCCATTCGGTTCAGTTTTTTGATTACCTTTAGGTCCCATGCTTTTTCCACCAGTGGAAGCAAACCACTCTAAAGCATTTAAAACCTCTAAACGTCGCACTGTTCTATCAAAACTTCTCAAGGGGTTATTCAGGCAGTGAAAATAATCCAGGATGGCAATAGCACTTATATTTCTATACCGCTTCATAGGAACGCGCACTCTCTATTGGGTTACAATCTGTAAACAATTGCCCCCCACAAGCTGGGCTTCATTTGTAGACTTGCAGAGGATGGAAGGCTGAGGTCAACCTGGTAGCCATTTAGGGATAGAACCTCAAACTTCGGCTGCAGACACCGCATTTAACCACGCGTCACCACGCTCTGGATCGAATCTCGGTTGTTCACACGCATTCCAACTGCACCTGATTAAGTTTTTTGAGGGGGCCCCAGAAAAACACTAACTCAGGACTAACTGAAAAGAAACTGGCCAGCGTGAATTTTCCTAGCTTCCGTTACTTCCTCAGATGCATTTGGTGGAGTGGAAGCCAGGCACCGACATATATATTGCCCTTGGTGTTTGTGAGGATGTCAATTCAAATTACAAATTCTTTATGTATGAAATGTACGTTGCAGCTTAATATATATACTAATGCATATATGTGTCTGTACCTGCTTCCATCCACCAAAGGCATCGAGGAAGTCGAATGAAAGTCTAGGAACAGTTCGTGCTGCAACTTTTCTTGACATAAAAATTCACAATCGTTTCGTAGGTCAGTAAAATGAAAGTAGAAAGGAACTACCCTTGACTTGGCTGTTACAGACTGCCCAAATAAAGCGCTTCGGGTCTCTTTGGAGGTATGCTATTAAATGAGCATGGGTCCTAAGAGTCGGAGATCGCGGCCAAGCCACACTCCATTCCTAAGCACTGGAGGCAGCTTTTGGTGCCGTCTTCGGATTTTTAGGATGCATGTATATTTAAGCAGCACTCAAAGAGACCCCAAGCATCTTCTTTGGCCGTCCTGTAAACATGCCTTAGTCTCAAAGTTGAAAGGACTTCGTTCAGTCTCAAAGGTGCTTACAAGATCTCTCTACTTCTCTGATTCTACAGATAACATGGCTATATCTTTGGAATTCCCGGTTTGGCACATATGCGGCCATTCAAGTTTGTGGAGGAAAGGGAACAAATGCAAGTTCGTAGGTATAAGGTAATGAAAGATTGCAAAGGAGAAGGACCGGGTTTATTGGGATCTGACATTGTAATTTGTGGCTGGTGCTCCGTTTGGAGGAAAGAAGAGGTGATTCTGGAGTTGGGTGTTACCTTAGGTAGGTGGCATGGATATCCACAGGTTACAATAAGGTTAAAAGTGAATGTGATTTTAAAATCTGTGAGATTGCCAGTTGAGAATTACGGGCATAGATACAGACCCAACGTTGTGCCAAAAAATGCTTTTGTGAACTCAGATCCATGCGCATAGAAAGTAATCTATGGCTATTGCCTTGGCGGCTTTTCAGAGCCAAGAAGGATTGTACATAAGAGAAACCAACTATCTTGAAATATCACATTGGCCAATTTAAGCTCTTGAGATGACGACGACTTTGTTAGGGATGCATTCTGTTGTTAATCTGTCGCGCTGTGTATTGCTATTCACTGTCTATTGTATAGTTTTAGCGAGGTTTAATTTTTGTACGTTTTTATGTTTTAGATGTGCGCCGTGTGGCAACCTTTCTCAACACTATTTTTGACCACTGGCCTCATAAGGTTTGCCATATTCTTTTTACTGAGAAGGCAGACAGAAACAGGCTTTTCTCCTGCGTTCGTTGTTTTTAAAAGGATCTCCAATCCTTTTTGTCTCAAGGTGAAGAATGTGCAATATTGGTAAACCAACTTGCACGAAAAACCAACAAATTTTGCCAATTCAAATATTTCAACCCAGCTATTCAGCAAAAGGGAATAACGGCATGCTACCGAGCTGTTAACAAATGAAAGAGCCTTCTTAGGGGGGGGGTGGGAGGGGGGACTAATTCAGCATTAACATGGTTGAATGCACAGCAATTCAAAAACCAGCTTTTCAGAATAAGAACTCAGAGTTTAGAGCCTCTATGGACCAAATACATAGAAAAAATCATTGTTTTTCTCTCTCCGTCGCTTCATTTTCTCTCTCTCTCTCTCTCTCTCTTTAAAGATAAAAAGGTTTTTCCAATGCTTATCAAAATGCACCAAAACAATTTGCACAGAGCCCAGCTGAGAAGGTTTGCGATGTTCCTCAATGGGTTCAGTTTGGATGTACTGATAAAAACATCTCCAACATGTGGCTCTCATAAACAGTCTAGAGTCTGAAGCTAGCAAAAACAAGCCCAATGCTAACTGAATCCTAGGACGGAAGTTCCTCATTTTAACAGACGGGGTGAATAACTATGCAGGCATTCCAACTAGGTTTAGGCGTTTAAAAAGCACTTCGAGGCGTGGAGCAGGTTTAGGGAAAGGGAAAGGTGGATTAGGGACAATTTCTAGGGTTGGAGCTATTTGCTGCTGCAAAAACAAATCAGATGAAAATTGGTCCCTGTTTGAAATTTTGAACTTTTTTGGGAATAGTAGAGACTGTGCATTCAAATACAGGATAAAACTTCCCACCTTTGGTTTTTTAGCTATGGATAAAGCCAATGCAAACAGGTAAGCATGTAAACCATAGAATCTGTGATCAACATAAGCTGTGTTGGCCGTTTAACAAAATTACAACCCATAAATCCACCAGTGTAACCTTTCGGCTTGGACACGTCTGGCCTGAAGAAGCAGCCCATGGAGTTTGGAAAGCTTGCCACAAGCATATTGTGCATTTCGCTTGGCATGAAGACATCACTGGACTTGTGATTCCTAGAATCATAGAATCATTAGAGGTTGGAAGAGGGACAGCAGGGCCATCCAGTCCAACCTCCTTGCCAGCAGGAAATCACAATAAAGCATTCCCGACAGATGGGCATCCACCTTGCCCTTGAAGACCTCCAAGGAAGTGGACTCCATAAGTTGAAAGATATCCCAAGGAACATCCAGTTTCAATGCCATGCAGGGAACTCACAATCAAAAATAGCCTCCCGACAGATGCTTTTTGAAAAACCCTCAAGGCGAAGTCTCCGCTTTCCAAGGAAGCCTGCTCCACTGTCACAACAACTTTTGTTGTCGGGAAGTTTAGGTGGAATCTCTTTTTCCTGTAGTTTGAATCCCTTGCTCCGCGTCCACTCTCTGGAGCAGAAAACAAGCTTACTCCATCCTCAATATGACACACACCACAATCCTCATCTTTGGATAAACTGATCAAATGCTTAATATCCATCAAATACCAAGGGTAGAAGAGATATTTCGTCCCATGTGGTTCATAAGGGAATAGACTCTTTTGAGAGAGTTCTACGGGCCTGTACAGACTGCCAAAATAACAGCTGCTTGGGGTCTCTTTGGAAGGTATGCTATTTAACTGATGCCTGGGTTCCTAAGAGCCGGCGGTTGCGCCAAAGCCACACCTCCATTCCTAAGACTGGCGGGGCTTTAAGGTCTTCTGAAAAAACATTAGTACGATACAATCTTAGGCACATTTCTGACAGGTAAAGCCCTTCACATTCAGTAGGGTTACTCCGAGGAGGACAGCGTTGCACACTGCATCCTAATGGACTATACATGGCAACATTAATCATATAATAGCATGTACTTACATTGCTAAATGCCAACGTCTCATATGAGGAGAAAAGTGTTAAATTATTCCACATTAATATCTCTATCCCCTAATGACCTATTCGATATTTTACCCCAGACAATATCTGATGGTCGCTTAATGCTGCTGGAAAAAAAACGAAACAAGGATTAATCTTTTGCAAATGAATCAGAGGCTAGTAGTCATCTCCTTCTTTTTAAATAGAGCCCACTACCTAAAAACGTTCCTCTTTTCTATATATCTCTGCTTTCTCGCAGGAACAGGACTCACAGTAAGGTTTTAAAAGCGTGATCCTACATCTCATTTGGAGGGCAACCTCTTGTCATGTGGTGAAGTACTAATACAGGGGCCCTCCATGTTTGCTAGGGTTAGAACACATCTGTGAAACTGCACAAACCAGAAATAAAAACCCACTACTGAATTTTTATTTTACCTGAATGAACAGCTGTAGGAATCTCTGGAGTCCTCCAGGTGACTCTAGGTCAACATCCACCAGAAATGCACCACAAAATTGTGTTGGGTGGACCTGCAAAAGCTAGAGAGTGTCCTCTCTAGGATCTTGAGGCCATTCGGTTGTGACTTCTGGACACTGACCGCAGGTTGGACTGGAGGACCTATAGATTACTAGAGGAAGTTTACTCAATCCTTGATGAGAACACAAAAGCCAAAGCTTTTTGCATAGAAAAGTTATTTGTTTTACAACCATGTGGAGGGTAGACTGTACACATCATGCATCTGAGGAAGTAGAATTTAGTCTACGAACGCTCTGCTGCCCAACTTCTTTCTTTCAGTTACAAGCTCTCTTGACATCTCTGTACACACACATGTATACACATATGGAAGGAACTAACAGACTGCAACAACAGAGGCAATGGGGTGACTGATATTAAACAGTTAAAGGCTCTTATAAACCCAGTGCACACATACACAGATACGGAAGAGGTTCCCGCTAACCACCTTGCTTGACTAGTTGCGCTTAGACTACTACTCCTTCTCCTTTTAAGAGGTGCGCAAATCTCTCTCAGGTCTGACAAACTGACCTGCCACAAAACACACAGTCTAAGTGCTTTTGTTAGGTTCTGCCAGCTATCCTACTTCCGCATCCTCCATTCCGTTCCACTTCCCTGGTTTCTAACGTTGGACAGTATGGCTTCTGATCACGCACCGCCCTAACTGGGCTGTTTTGGAGTTTCTCTCCTAGAGTCTCCTATTCTGCTTTGGTCAAGCCTCACCTTGAATACTGTGTCCAGTTCTGGGCACCACAATTAAAAAGGATGTTGAGAAACTGGAGCATGTCCAAAGGAGGGCAAACTAAAATGGTGAAGGGTCTGGAAACCATGAAGCCCTATGAGGAAAGACTTAGGGAGCTGGGATGTTTAGCCTGGGGAGAGAGGTTAAGAGGTGATATGATAGCCCTGTTTAAATATTTGAAGGGATCATATTGAGGAGGGACAAGTTGTTTCTCTGCTGCTCCAGAGAACAGGACCCAGAACAATGGATGCAAGTTACAAGGAAGAACTGGATGGCCTTGCGGTCTCTTCCACTCT
Organism: Sceloporus undulatus; assembly: GCF_019175285.1. Taxonomy (NCBI): domain Eukaryota; kingdom Metazoa; phylum Chordata; class Lepidosauria; order Squamata; family Phrynosomatidae; genus Sceloporus; species Sceloporus undulatus. Next base: position 11,309,379 of record NC_056532.1, read on the forward strand.
ATGATCTGTGATTATCTTGAGGGTTTCAACAGGTCTCTGTTTCTGGATGGAATTGTCCTGCTGCATAAAGATTTCCACCTTCAACTGAATGACTTCACAATTAATATATAGGGCTGAAGTATCCCTGACTCACCCTACAGAGAAACAGCTGACTAAACCACCCTCAAAGTTTAGTTCAGTTCATTTTATTACGGTCATAGACCAGCACCTCCACCTCAGAGACACCTCCTGGGTGCATCGGTGTGTCTCAGCATAGAAATAAGCAGATGACACCATCTTAAAGTGCCGTGGCTCCCTCCTAGGCATTTATAGTTTAACAATGTCTTTAGCCTTCTCTACTAAAGAGTGTGGTGCTCTTCAAATCCCAATGGAGCTGTGGCAGTTCAAGTTGGGTCAAACTGTATATGCTACAGTCGATGAACCCTCTGTAAGATTCATGCTCTGCTTTGCTGCTTCCGCCGGACGCACACAGATTCTGTCGCATCTCAATGCACTTGGTGCGTTTTAAACAATTCACGTGACTTCTCTCACCAAAAGCGAAACAGAACCACCTGCTTTTACAGGAAAGCTGTGTCATCTCAATCTCCCTTTTGCTTGCCTTGCCTTCTCTATGCCAAGAAAAAACAGGCTTCAGAAAAATCCTAGGAAACATCTGAGAAGGATGGGCCCAAATGAGCAATCTGGAGGGGCTGTCCTGGTTGCAGGGGTTGTGTGTGAGAGGCACATTTCAATCTTGGCACAAAATGCTAAAGGGAGAGGATGTTATTTCAAAGCGCCAACATGCCTTGAGTCACACGGAGGAGACAAGAAAACTGACCTTTGGCGCCCGCTGTTAACTCAAATTGCCTCACCAATGTCTTCTGAGGAAGCTTGCCAGAAGGTCCAGGGAGGGCTCCTGACCTGTATCCCTTTTTGGTTAGCTTTCCGGAAGAGAGAGGTTAGCTATGTCGCCACGAGGTCAACGCAGGGCTCCCTTAATGGGGTGCGCAGATTCAAGCGAGACACAAAGCTGCCTCTGCCTCATTAGCAAGGCTCACAGTAATCCAAGAGAAGGCTTCTCTCTCCCCAAAGTGAAACAGACATTTTTCTGCCCCCAAAATACCATGTGTGTTAGACTGGGAATTTAACTGAATAAGACACAACACAAAACATATTCAGTTCTTTTTTGGGAGCGCGAGATTAGATTATCCTCTTATAACATACTAGATTAGCTCCCCTTCCCATTACAGATCCCAAGAGAGGCCCTTTCTTGGTTTTACTTAACAGCTCTTTTCCTCCCCAATGAAGGATCTCCTTCTAAAGTAGAAGCAGACTAGAATTACAATGTGAGTCATCATAAAGGCAGCTTCTCAGATAACTAGTGTGCCTTATAGGAAGCGTGGGAAAACCTGCCACATACCTCTCCTATACCTACTCCTACACTTACCCACATCATGATCTGAGTAAAATGGGATCCTGTGATCAGAGATGGGAATGTATTGCCTTCTGGGTTCTGACAAACTACCAATTCCATCAACCAAACTGAAAGAGGTTTTAGCCCTCATGAGGGCTTGGTTGTGTTCCTCCCCTAATGGTGATGCTACAACCAAGCCCTCATGAGCCTGGCTAAAAAACCCTTCAGCTTGGCTGGTGGTGAGGTATAATGGGAACAGTAGATCATCAGAACCTAAAGGGCCATGGGTTCCCCGCCTACATGTGACTGGCTGGGCAGTGATGGGACTTAAAACCTGAAGGAAGGACTGGGACCTAAAACCTGAAGGATTCCAGCATTCCATCCCCACACGAGGTCAGATAGCACTCGGGAAGATGCATGTTGATGGATAGACTCGATTAAGGAGGTCACAAGTAGGAATTTACAGAGCAATGGAGGATAAGAAGACTTAGAGATGTCTCATCCACAGGGTTGCCATAGTCAGAATCGACTCAAAAGTGGTTAAAAACAGGACTAAACAGAGCAGTGGAGAACACGGAGTCTTGGAGAAAGAATCATCCACAGGGTTGCCATGAGTCAGAATCGACTCAAAAATGGCTAATAAACAGGACCTAAGCAGAGCAGTGGAGGACAAGGAGTTTGGAGAAGATTCATCCACAGGGTTGCCATGAGTCAGGATCGACTCAAAGTGGTTAACATCAACCGGACCTATGCAGAGCAGTGAGGATAGGGAGTCTGGGAGAGACTGTTGCCATGAGTCAGGATCGACTCGAAAAGTGGTTAACAACATTAACAACAAGGGAGCACTAGTGCAACAGCGCCCTTCCACTCAGGCACCCCAGAGCAGGTCGTATTTTATGATTTATAAAACTTGTAAATACAACCCAGCAATTGATATATACAGGCATACCGTCTCTAAGGGGGATATATATCCCTCAAGAAACAGCTGCTATAACCTCATCCTTCATTTATTATCCCCCCTTTTCAAGCTGTCCAAGTTGGCAGCCATCATTACTCTCGTGTGGCCGTGAATTCAGTTGAATGATGCCCTTGGGAGAATTCTTCCTTTTATCTTTCTTGGCTCCAACCATTCGGATTCATTGGAACAATGGGCTCCATAATGTGGAGGGTCTATCAACTTTCTTTCATATATCACACATGTTTTAGGACAAGTCTATCATCTTGCTTTGGGCCCATCGCCATTTTCATGCCCCTTTCTGCTAGTTTTCAGACTCTATTTTCCAAGTATGCATATGACAGTGTTTTTACGTAAGTTATCCCTGTACCAACCATATGTCTTAAAGTCATGATAGATTTTCAGAGGCATTCACCCTATACTGTCGGTTTGCTACCTCCGAAGGCACAAACAAACAGGCAGCAAAAACTCAATGCAGCTGATGTGGAATCAACAGCCATCATGATAGAGCACCATACCTTTAACGTCTCTGAATTTGCCAGCCTCCTTTAAAAGCCACTGTGTTGGTGTCCATCTTAATGAAAGCGCCAAAGAATTACCAGTCTGGGAGATCTGAAAGACTTGTACCCGAACCATGTGTGCCTAAGAGAGTCAAGAAACATTATGGAAAACCCAACAGCCCCGCCAACGGACAAAAGCAGTTTATCGCTACTAGTTGCCAGCACTTCTGCCCTTCCTCCAGTGACATTTGCAAAACAATCAATATCTCATTATTGGCCATAATCACTAACCAGTTTTTGTTTGTTTTTCTTGCGGATGAACCTCTATAAGAAACACAAGACTCTTTTCCCCCCAGTTCTCTCCTCCATGCGCATGTTGCACGACCGGGTGTCCTAAAAGCAAAATCAATAGTGGCAGGGACTGTTACGCGCATTAAAAAACACCCGCCGAAGGTTAGAGAATATTCTCCCATCTTAAGCTTTAAAAATGTTTTAGAAAGCACACGCAAAATCTGAACTCTCAAGCTGTAGCCGAAGCCGGCGACCTTTTGCTAACTGCTGGAAGGTTAAAAGCATGATAATAAGTAAATAGGTCACCCTAGGAGGGGTTTGCCAACAACCTTTTAATTAAAATACTCCCGTGCCTGTAAGGTCACGCTGAAATGACAGAACCCTGACTACAAAGCTCTTGTCCAAGGGAGAGGGAGGATGAACATATGGAGCCTTCCTTCTGGGCCTTGCTTCCTTCTTAAGGTGAGGACACTTGCCTATTACAGTGATTCAAAAAGGGGAAACATCTCCCACTAGACACAGACGCACACTTCTTCAGCCAGCTGGAAGAAACTGAGACAAGCTTGCCTGGTGGGTGTTATTTCACTAATGTTCTTTGGGACGGAGGTCAGCAACAAGCAACTTGGATTCCAAACAGCTATTTCTAATCGGGTTGCTGCCTTTGAAATTAAGGGGGAGCAGAGGAACCGGGGGTCAGCCACTTCTCCTATCTCTCATCACTACAGAAAGCGCCAACAAACCTCCCTCATCAGCAGCAAAGCCTGACCCCTGCCAGCTCATTTAGCCTGGCTGCTCACTTGCGCATTCAAATCTTTCCAGTTAATTGGGTCCAATTATCGGCCATCCCAAACACCCCTGCCTCTCTTTCCCTCCTCTGGCGGCGGCCCAATGGCTTCGACTGTGTCAAGCCAAGCCACAAAAAAAATAATAAAAACCCCACCAGAATCCAAGAGAGTGCTCTAATCTCAGACAAGCCTATTTCCTTGGGGCTTTTGCTCTAAGTCAGTTTTCATTTTAAACAAGCTTTTTTGCTCACAGCCTTCTTGGCAAAGGAAGATGACGGGAGACAGAGGCACCCCTTTAATGGCTCCACCTGGACATCACATCTAAACCAAGGTGACCTGTAACCTAAGTCCTCGTTTTCGGTGTTGTTTGCTACAGCTGGCCAGCACTGAAAAGTTGTATTTGGTTTACAGTTCCTAGGATCTCCTACCTGCTATCGCCAGTCAAGATGCTAGTGTGGATTTGGCTAAGTGGTTCAAAAGGAATTTTCCAAGTCTAGAGCTGACACCTTCTCCACAGGCAAGATTTTAAGACATCAGGGAGCTGAGGTTCACTGTGTTTCTGTTGACAATGGCAGGGTCTGTTAGTTGTAGATAAATCTTTGCCCCTTCCAGAGGAGCTGCAAAACGACTTCGATAAGCCTAAAAAAAAAATTCAAGCATGAACAGGTTTAAGTTCCACAGGAGCTGGGGATGTTGCTGAGAAAGAAGGTTAAGAGGATATGATTGCCCTGTTAATATTTGAGGGAGTCATCTAAGAGGGAGAGCTGTTTTCTGCTGCCCAGATAACGGCCCGACATGGTGCAAGCTGCAGAAAGGATTCACTGAAATTGGAGACTTCCTGACAGTAAGGCTGTTCGACAGTGGAATGCACCTGGGGGTCGATGAGTCTCCTTCTTAGGTCTTTAAACAGAGGTGGATGCCATCTGTCAGGAGTTTGATTTGGCTTCCTAGGCAGGGGTTGGATGGATGGCCCTAGTGGTCTCTTCCACTTATGTTCTATGATTTGTTATGGAGATGTGCAAAAGAGAGTGGAGCAGAAGAAGCAAAGACTGCTATTAAAAAGGAGTGGAAGCAGTGACACCTTCAAGCTAGGCCTGAGAAGTCAGTCCCAACATGTTATACATAGGAGATACACAAAGAATTGCCACTGTAATTGAGTAAGTCCATGACTAGTACCGTACATATGTTTTGAGCCTGTACCAAGTTGCAGGGGCAAGCGAAACATAATCCCCTGCCCTTGGAAAGCAGCCGCAGTTGTTCGGTTCTGTCTGCATCTTCCCAATACAATCTATGCATTTTGTCCCTGTTTTCTATGACTCTGTGCCAGAGATGGAGAACGTGCGGCTGTCCAAATGTGTTGGGCTGCAAGCCCCTTCACCTTTGCCAAAGGGAGTTGCACTCCAATAGCATCACATCCTCAGTATTCTCTATGTACAGATGTCTTTGAGGCAGAAAATACTCAGCTAAATACACATGATCTGCAGCAAGAATTAAAAGGGCAAACTCATCATCAGATTCAATCTACTGGTGAGGATAGAGCTGGAATTATAAGATACCATAAGGATCCGCATGAGCATAGTGGTTTGAGTGTTGGAGGATGACTCTGGAGGACCAGGTTCGATTCCCGCTCAGCCATGAAATCCACTGGTTATCTTGGGCAAGTCACTCTCTCAGCTCAGGGAAGGCAATGGCAACCTCCCCTGAACAAACCCTGCCAAGATAACCTCGTGATAGTTCGTCTCAGGGTTGCCGTAAGTCAGGGACCAACTTGAAGGCACACACAACAGAGATCACATAGGTGGAGTGTTATTCATTCCAACCAAGCTTAGCCTGAGATATCGCTAGCCTGAAATCACCCCGTGAGCAAACAGGGAGTTAGACTGGATTTATTTGTATGACTTTGCCATACAGAACATCAGATATGTCCAGACGAGATGCACAGGTGCACTCTCTGTTAAAGCAGGGAAAGAAAAGCAAAATCTCAGTTCTGATCTTTTGATATCACACAGTTAATCAGGAATCCCACTTAATAGATGACTTAATATGTCTAGGTTTACAGCCTCAGTGACCAGACCATTCCACTGCCATTCAACTCCCCCATTGCAGAAGGATGTGTTTAATTACTGATCCATTATTTTAAATGTGTACTTCGTAGGTACACTGTATATCGCCTACATTCTTCCACTCTGGAACTGAAGGCACATCACAAGGTTGGTACAGCACCACCAGTGGGAAAAAAGGAAGTGGTTAAACACTTCCAAGATGTCACTTGTCCCAGAATCTTGGTCCAGAATGTCACAAGTGTCACAGGCCGGACATTTCAGTGGCACTTGACACTGTTTTAAAACCAAGGCTGAGAAATGCCTAGCCCTTAGGATGACGGGGGGCCTTCCTTGGGCACCTCCTCCCGTGGCTCAGGGTCCTGCTCTTGCGGGTTGTCTTGCATTTCCTGCAACATGCTTTGTAGTCTCAGTTCCAGCATAGGGTCCCTGGTCTTGGCTTCAGGGGTTACCTGTAGGTTAAAACAGAGCAGCAGCATAGTACGATAAGACCATCTTACCTTTGCAAACGTGCTGTGCATAAAGAGCTATTAGAGCCATTTTCAATCTCTTTTCCATGCCCTGTGGGCAGTGAATATATCCCCCCCCCCCCAGCAAGGTACCATGTGTTGCAACTGTGCAAATGGCTTTTGAGAAGAAAAACAACAAGCAAGGGACATCTCTAAGAATCTCCAAGCTGCCATCATGGTCTTGCTGGTCTGAATGACGGGCTTTGCACCTGGGATAGAGTCGAGAGAAACTCATATTGTGCTTAAGGAAACACACGATAGGAAATCTCCTCCCTGATCTTGATTCGCACCAGGACAGAGATGGGGACAAAGTGTTAAAGCGCTCAAAGATCTCTGGGTCTTGACTCAAATGTATAGTGGAATATTCCCCCTGTTTACTTCTAAAAAGCCATTCACATCCTTGTACTTCTGCATGAAAGGCCCTTGTCTGCAAACCCAATAAGGAAAATATGGAACATAAGCCCTCATCGTGTCCCTGAGCATCTCTGCGATATAACATAGTTTTACAGTATGGTGGATAAAAGGGAGTGTCCCAGGGACATGTCAATTGTCTTCATTCTGGAATCGGCAACTGCTAGCGGGAAAGAGATAAAGGAAAAATGTGTGTCTGAATCAAACATGCCACTACCCCAACAACCATTGAAAGATTTGGTAGATGTGTGGTGAAATGAAGGGAGTCAGTTGCCCAACCAAAGGTCATGCTGCCAGAGAGACGATGGGATGAACTAAGGCAATTCACAAGGAAGATTTGAACCGATTCGTAGTTTCCCTCTATCCTACAAATGATGCCTCATGATACTTAACAGTTACTAAGGTCTGTGGATTTAACCCATCCAATTTTCAAAGTAACTGCGTCAGAAACAAGCACCAGGGAGTCCAATTTGTTCCCGACAATAAGTGCTGCGGCCAAGCTAAAAAGCAGTACACTGAATGCAAAATAACTAGCCCAAGCAGTTGGACTATGTGTGCATAGCAGAGAAGGTATTTCTCCCTCGTGATGCATTACTATGCTACTGCAGATGCCACTGTACAGGTTTAATCCAAGGGATTAGGCTGAGAGGGGAGGCTAGAGAAAATTAATACATTTGTCTCATACATGCTACAGAGCAAAGAAATTTAAACACAACATAATCGGTTCAGAGTTCATGTAAAAAAAGCCAGACCAATATTCCTACTACTCAGAAGCAAATATGACTGACTTCAAGTGTACTTACTCCAAGCAAGTATGCACAGGGGTGCAGCTTCATACTCTTGAGAAGTCAGTTTTATTGTTGCTATTACTGTTTACTCACAACAGGGCTATTTAAAAGATATGAGAAACGTTTATCCTTCAACTATACACAATTATTGATCTACAGCTGATAATCCTGTTTGTATTGTCCAGAAACCTCCCTTTCTATTATTACCATCAACATCATCGCCTCCCTTTTGCAAGTCTGGGCCTGATACATGCTTTCTTCCTCTGTTCTTTATGCTACCTTTGGTTTAATGCTCTGGGTATTTGTGACACATTAGGTTTTGACCAAACACACTGAACTATGTATTAAAGCCATCCCCGCTAATAATTAGCCTTTGCTTGTGAGCTGTATTCTACGCATTGAGAACAACTTTTTACAACACTTACATTCCTACTCCTTTTCTTCTTAAGAGAACTCCCTCTGCCAAGAGGCCTTCCCTGTCTCTTCAAACAGCCTTTCATTCATCCCATTTCTCCTTGCTTCTGCAGTTCATTGTACTTCTCAACAAACCTGGAATGTAAGAAGACGGTGAAGAGCAGGAGAAGTAAACCATTTTCATTTCACGAACAGAAATTGCTGTTCACCTACCTTTGGCAAGCAGATTGAAGTTTAACCTGGAGGCTCAAAGGCTCTTGGGCCACTTCCATAAGCTTCGTAAATTTCCTAAATGAATAAGAAGTTTCAACTTGGGATTGTGCATACAAATGACTAAGGACCGTCCCTTAAAACAAGACACTAGGTTCCCCTCCATAAGTAGGTTCTTTTTCTTATGGAGGTGCACTTTGGACACTTCTTGTTTTGTGTCTTGGGGAGGTGAAGGCCTCAGGGGGTCAAGGACCTCCACAGTTAGCAATGATAGAATCACAGAATCTAGATTGGAAGAACCCAAGAAGGGCCATCCAGTCCAACCCCCTTCTTATGCAGGAACTCTATCAAAAGCATTTGACAGATGTCCATCCAGCCTCTGTTTAAAGACCTCCAAGGAAGGAGACTCCACTGCACTCCAGGGAGTTTGTTCCACTGTCAAACAGCCTTACTGTCAGGAAGTTCTCCTAATCTTGAGCTGGAATCTCTTTTCCTGGAGCTTGCATCCATTGCTCTATGCTACTCTCTGGGAGATAAAACAGCTTGTCCTCCTCAATATGACACCCTTCAAGTATTAAACAGGGCTATAACTATCTCCTCTAACCTTCTCTCTCCAGGCTAAACTTTCCAAGCTCCCTAAGTACCTCCTTATAAGACCCTTCGCCATTTTGGTAAATTCCTCTTATGTCAAGGAGACCGCTCATTTATATCAGTTTCGCTTTATGCTTCTCGGCTGCTGCTACTGCAAGAGCAAGGAAGAGAGAAATAAACATACGCTCGGATTTTGTCCTCCGGTACAAGATGGGAGGGACGAGGTCTTCCTCTTTGCTGTAGCGCGGGCAAGGGTTCCGATAGACAGGTTCCTCAGCGGAGGGAAGCAGCGTAAACGTCGTACCAGGTGGGCTTCTTGGCCTCAGGCATCAACCCTGAGCGCAGCAGTCCCGCGTCCTAAAGATGGTGGAAAGAGCCATAGAGAAAGTGAGAGTTCCTGCATGGCAGAATGGCCCTTGGGGTCCCTTCCAAATCTGGATTCTATGAGAGAACAGCATCAGCCGGCACAAGACATAATGCAAAGTAAGGGACATGGATCCTGGGTCACAATGCCTTCGTTTCCATTCGTGCTTCCGGTATTGTTTTAGATTGCTTCGGTTTTAGACCGGACACCCTGTGGAGGTTGTTATTCTTATTTCGTTTGATTCTGCTGTGTCAAACCGTGCAAAGCCTACAGCATTCTATAATAAGCCTTAATATTGGTATACGATACCACTTCACCGTATATATATATAAACACGTTAAATATAATATATATTATATTCCTCAAATATTTATATCTATATAACACACACCACACATATTAGATACCTTTAAATATTTATATTTATAACACACTAATATATATACTATATCCTTCAAATAATACTGTATATTATATACACACAACATTAAATATATATTATTCCTCAAATATTTATATCTATAAAACACATTAATATCTACTAGTAATATATACATATATGTATGATTCCCTCAATTCTTAATATTATAATATGCAAGCATTATATATATCCTTTCAGTAGTTTATATATATATTATATAACAAATTAAAATACATATATTTTATCCCTTGAAATATTATATATAAAACACATATAAAATTCCTTTCCAA
>NC_056532.1:11319385-11320412 GCF_019175285.1 Sceloporus undulatus
TTCCTTCCTTTTCTTCTTTCTCTCTTTCCTTCCTTTTCTTTCTTTCTTTCATTCCTTCTTTCTTTCCTTTCTTCAATCTTCCATTACTTCTTTCTCTTTTCCCATCTTTCTTTCTTTCTTTCCTTCCCTTCCATCTTTCCTTTGTCTTTTTCATCTTTCCCTTTCCTTCCTTCCTTCTTTCCCTCTTTTTTGTTTCCGCTCTTTCTTTCTTTCCTTCTATCCTTCTTTCTCTGTTACCTTCTTTCCTTCCTCTTTCTCCTTCTTCCTTCCTCCTTTCCTTCCCTCTTTTTCCCTTCCCTCTCTCTTTCTTCTATCCTTCTTTCTCTGTTTCCTTCTTTCTTTCCTCTTTTCTTTCTTTCTCTTCTTCTTTCCTCCTTTCCTTCCTTCCTTCCCTCTTTTTTGTTTCCTTCTCTCTTTTTTCTTTCTTTCTATCCTTCTTTCTTTCTTTCCTTTCTTTCTTTCTCTTTTTCCTTCCTTCCTCCTTTCCCTGTCTCTCGCCTTCTCTGGAGAGGCCTTATTCTTCAGGCTCAATTGCTCCTCCATCGATTGCTTCTGCCTGCCTGGCCCATCCGCGCTTTCCTCGCTTCGACTCGCAGCTGCGTCTCCTGCTCCGCTGCGTTCGCGCCGCCCAGAAATCTCGCGAGGCTTCGGCTTCGGCTTCGGCTTGTTCCGCTTCCGGGTGGCGGCGGTTGCTAAGGGCCGGGCCCGGTTGCTAAGAGAGGCCTAGTCCAGGCTGAAGGCGTTATGGCAGGGAGCCGCTTGGAGAAGCTGGGCTCCGTCTTCAGCAGGTGAGGAGGGCTTTCTTCCAAGAGAGCAGAATATAGAAGGGGTTCATATATATATATATATATATATATATATATATATATATATATATATAAATATTTGAAAGCATAATATGTGTGTATATATATATAATGTGTTTATATATAAGTATTGGAAGGGATATAACATATATGTTTTAATGTGTTTTTATATATAAACATTTGAAGGATATAATATATATATTTTAATGTGTTTCTATATA
>NC_056532.1:11320437-11327887 GCF_019175285.1 Sceloporus undulatus
TTTTTTTATCGTTTCTCCTTTTCTTTCTTAACCCCCCCCCCAAGAGAGGAATAACTGGAGTAGAGGATTCTTGGTGTTGTAGTCCTTTTCTGGGGGGGGGAGAGTTGTTGCCATCCAATCTAGGCCCCAAATCTCTCAATATTAAGATAACCTCCTTTTCCCTCTTTCCCCTTTTCTTTCTCAACCCCCCTCCCAGGGAGGCAGGATAACTGGAGTAGAGGATTCGGGTGTGTTGTAGTTCCTTTTCTGGGGGGGAGTCCTGCCATCCACTAGGGCTCCAAATCTCTCAATATTAAGAAATTAACCTCTTTTATGTTCCCTTCCTTTCTTCTCTGTGAGATGGAGAGGGCCTAGGTTAGCGAGAGGGATTTCTGGGTTGTTGTTAGTCCTGCCCCTTCCAACGCGATCCAATCTAGGCCTTTTTATCTGCAAATATGCAAACAATTAAACTTTTTCTATGTTAAAAAACCCCAATCTTTACTCTGAGGGGGGAAGAACTAATGGGAGTGGAGGGGGGATTATGGGTGTTGTAGTCCTCTCCTGCCATCCAAGTAGTCCTCTTCTCTCAACATTAAGAAACCAAGCTCCGTTTTAACCCCTCTTCTTCTCTGTATTAAGAAAGGCCTAGCTAGCGAACGGGGATTCTGGAGTTGTAGTCCTCCTCCTCTTCTCTTCTTGGGGAGGGCCGCTTTCATCCAATAGGCCTCCCATTATTTCCCCAATTTAACCTCCTTTTTCTTTCTTCTCCTGCAGATTAGGAGGCCTAGTTAGTGGTGGATTCGGGTATTGTAGTCCCTCGGACCCTATAAATATAAACATAAAAGTTCTTTGTTCAAACAAACAAAAAAAGCCGCGGTTATCCATTTCATTTTATAAATCTTTTCCTCACCAAGAGGAGAACGCGGTCCCAATGGCTTCCATTGCGGCGAATAAACACAAAAAGAAGGAAATAAAGCCCCTTTTATGAGAGAATATATATTATATAATATATATATACTTATAAATTGTGAAGATTAAAGAATTAAAGACTCAAAGCCAGGCCTGATGATTAAACCTTCTTCTTCTCCTTCCTCCTCCTCTCGAAGGCCTGGATTTTGGAGGTCTGTTTTTCCCCCCTCTTCCCCGCTTATCCCCCCGTTATTCCTCGGCTCTCCCCTTCCTCCTCCTCCGCCGGGCCTGGCCGCTACACTGGAGCCGACACAAAGCCCCGAAAGGCGGCTGCTTTGGCTCCTTCTATCGCGGAGGAGGAGGAGAGGATCACAACATGGCAGCGGAGGAGCTTCCGCTAACACCTCCCCGGCGCCCTCCATTTTCTAACCATAGGGCTGTTTGGAACTAAAGCCACAAACACAAAACACACAAAAGACGAAACAAATCCACACAAAACACGCATTTCAGGGCTTGTTTCTTTATTAGACGCCATTTCGTGAGGGAAAGCGAGAAGGGATATGGTTCTAAGGAAGGAATGGGGGTCGGATGTAAAAGGGGACATCCCGCCGAGGTCTAAAATGGAACGGTCCCAAAAAGAGCTCAGGCTGGGAGAAAAAAAATGAAGGGGGTTAATACTGGGACTTATATTTAAAATATATTATGTGTGTGTGTGTCTGTGTGTGTGTGTTGTTTGAAGGTGGTGAGAAGATGGGGAGAGGCTGAAGGGCAGGGTTTATAAGGTCCTCCTTGCATAGGAGGTTAAAATAGTAATGGAGTGAAAAGGAGAGGAGGGATTCCCCTCAGGAAAAAGAAGAAATAAGGCCTCCGAGAAAAAAAGGAGTATCCATCCCATTAATGCTCCAATACATTAGGATTTTTTTGTGTCACTTTGAATCCACATTCAGTTACAGAAAGCTAAAACCCATAGACTTGGGGAAGTCACACTCTCTCAGCCTCAGTTTTGGAAGGAAATCCCCTCTTTGCTCTCCTCAGAAAAAAAAAGGAGTAAGCCTACAATAAGGACTCATCTTTCACAAAATATGCTCCAATCATTAGGATTTTTTTGTGGTCGCTTTGATCCACATTCAGTCATGGAAAGCTAAACCCATAGACTTGGGGAAGTCAACACTCTCTCAGCCTCGTTTGTGTGAGATAACAAGAGTCTGGCGTGAAGGAAGAAGTCTCTCCAGAAAAAGACCTGGAAGAAGGAATTTCCTTTCTTCTCCCTCAGAAAAGGATTAACCCTTCAATAAATATGATCCAAAAATAAGTTTTTGTGTCACGTTGAATCCACATTCAGCATTGAAAGCTAAAATCCCAATAGACTTGGGGAAGCCACCACTCTCTCCGTCGTCATTTGAGAAAGGAAATTCCCTTCTTCTCCCTCAGAAAAAGGAGTAATCCTTCAATAAAATAGGATTTTTTCTGTGTCCCTTTGGATCCACATTCAGCCATGGGGAAAACTGAAGCCATAGCCTTGGGCAAAATCTCTCTCTCGCCGCTCATTTGAGGGATAACAAGAGTTTGGAATGAAAGGAGGAATTCCTCTCAGAAAAAGGTCCTGGAGGAAATAATTCCCTTTCTCTCTTTTTTTACTCCCTCAAGAAAAGAGTAATCCTTCAATAAAATATTGCTCCAAAATTAGGATTTTTTTTGTGTCACTTTGAAGTGTACATTCAGCCACGGATTTGGGAGACGTCACATCTCTCAGCCTCATTCCCGTTCTCCCCTTCTTAAGGAGTAATCTTGAAAACAGGCTCAAAAATAGGATTTTTGGTGTCTCTTTGAATCCACACTCAGCCCATGGAAAGCTAAACTAATAACCAATTAGGGAAAGTCTGGAGGGAAGGAGGTATTCCTCTCAGACAATGGAGCTGGTATAAAGGATTCACTATTTTCCCATTTTACTTCCCTTAGAAAGGAGCAATCCTCCCAAACATCATGCTCTCTCTCTCTCTCTATATAGTATTATATATATATATATATAAGTTATGGGGTGTAGTCGTATATGTGTGTCCATGTAACCTTGGACAAGTCACACTCTCTCAGCCTCATTTGGGGATAAAAGGGTCTGGAGTGAAGGAGGTATTCCTCTCAGAAATGGAGCTGGATAAAGGAATTCACTTATTTCTCATTTACTCCCTTAGAAAAATGAGCAATCCTCCCAAAATATGCCTCTCTCTCCTCTCTCTCTCTCTCTCTCTCTCTATATATATATATTATATAATGGGGGTGGTAGGGTCGTATGTGTGTGTCATGTAACCTTGGGCCAGTCCACCTCTCTCAGCCTCCATTTAAGGGATTAAAAAGGGTCTGGAGTGAAGGAAGGAATTCCTCTCAGAAAAAGGACCTGGAGGAAGGAATTTCCTTTCTTCTCCCTCAGAAAAGGAAGTAATTCTTCAATAAATATGCTCAGAAATACGATTTTTTTTGGTGCCCCTTTGGATCCACACTCCGACATGGAAAGTTATTCAGAGCCCAATTGGGCAAGTCACACTCTCTCAGCCTCATTTGGGAAAAGAAATCCCTTCTTCTTCCTCTTTACTCCCTCAGACAAGGAGTAATCCTTCAATAAATACACTCACAAATAGGATTTGTATGTGTTGGTGTTTGTGTGTCCCTTTGAATGCCATATTCAGCCATGGAAAGCTAAATCCATAGCCTTAGGCCTCCCGCCTCATTTGAGGGAAGAGAGCATGAAGTGAAGGAGGATTCCTCTCAGAAAAAGACCTGGAAGAAGGAATTTCCTTTTCTTCTCCCTCAGAAAAGGGTAACCTTAATAAATATGCTCCTAAATTAGGATTTTTTGGTGTCCCTTTGGATCCCACACTCAGACATGGGAAAGCTAAAGCCATAGCCTTAGACCCAAATCAACTCTCTCTCAGCCCTCATTTGGGGATTAAAAGAGTCTAGGAGTGAAGGAGGAGTTCCTCTCAGAAAAGATCCTTGGAGGAAAGAATTTCCCTTTCTCCCTTTTTACTCCCTCAGAAAAAAGGAGTAATCCTTCAATAAATATGCTCAAAAAATGGGGTGGGGTTTTTTTTTTGGTGATGTGTGTCCCTTTGAATCCACCCTTGAATCTAAATAACCAATTAGGCAATTCACACTCTCTCAGCTGGTTTGAGGGAGAAAAGGGTCTGAAGTGAAGGAAGAATTCCTCTCAGAAAAAGGACCTGAGAAAGGAATTTCCTTTCTTCTCCTCTTTTTCCCTCAGAAAAGGAGTAGTATCTCTCCAAAATATGTCGAAACAGGATTTTTGTTTCTTTTGAATCAGCACTTAGTCATGGAAAGCTAAATCCATGCCTTGGGCAAGTCCCAAACTCTCTCACAGTGAAAGTGCTTCCACTGTTTTGCTCTTACTGTCAGGAAGTTCTCTTTCCCTGTAGCTTGCATCCATTGCTTTGGGTCCTAGTCTCTGGAGCAGCAGAAAACAAGCTTGCTCCCTCCTCAATATGACATCCCTTCAAGTATTTAAACGGGGCTATCATATCACCTCTTAACCTTCTCTCCTCCAGGCTAAACATCCCTAGCTCCCCAAGTCTTTCCGCATAGGGCTTCATGGTTTCCAGACCCTTCACCATTTTAGTTGCCCTCCTTTGGACACGCTCCAGTTTCTCAACATCCTTTTTGAATTGTGGTGCCCAGAACTGGATACAATATTCCAGGTGGGGCCTGACCAGAGCAGAATACAGTGGCACTATTACTTCCCTTAATCTAGACACTATACTTCTATTGATGCAGCCTAAAAATCACATTGGCCTTTTTAGCTGCCGCATCACACTGTTGTTTCGTGTTCAAGTTGTCGTCTACTTGGCTCCCAGATCCCTTTCCCATGAATAAGTCTCCTTAAACCAGGTGTCCCCCATCCTATATCTATGCATTTCGTTTTTTCTACCCAAGTGCAGTACCTTACATTTCTCCCTGTTAAAGTTCAATTTGTTAGCTTTGGCCCGGTTTTCTAGACTATTCAGGTCATTTTGAATTTTGATCCTGTCCTCTGGGGTATTAGCTACTACTCCTAATTTTGTGTCATCTTCTAATATGATAAGTATGCCCCCAATTCTGTCATCCAAGTCAAGATGTTGAACAGCACTGGTCCCAGGACAGGCCTTTGTGGCACCCACTGGTCACTTCTCTCCAGGATGAAAAGGAGCCATTGCTGAGCACCCTTTGGGTTCGGCCTGGTCAACCAGTTACAAATCCATGTAACAGTTAGTTTGTCTAGCCCACATTCTACAAGCTTGTTTGCAAGAATGTCATGGAGAACCTTGTCAAAGGCCATTATGGCAACCCTCAAGTGAGCCTATCGCAGGGTTTTCCTGGCAAGATTTCTCCCCTGGTTTTGCCAGTGAGGCTGAGAGAGTGTGACTAGCTTAAGGCCTCCCAATACGATTCCACAGCGGAGTGGGGATTCGAACCCTTGTCTCCAGTCCAATGCTCAAACCACTACACCACCCTCCAACGGGAAGTTTTAAATAATGTTTTAAAAGTCTTATTATGAAACTGCACAACTCTAGGCATCTTTAAGTAAACACTGGAGCATTAGTTCAAGATGCTGATGCTTGTGCAGTTTCATAAATAAGCCTTTTCGAAAAGCGAACTCAGTTTTGCCAAACAAATAGATTCCATCTCGACTCGGGGAACGAGTCCTACATATTATTTAACATTTTGGATTTTAAGCACCATCATCCCCCTTTACAATACCTTTGCAATACCCGTTTAAAAGCCTTTTCAGCAGCCTGCCCAAGGTGACAGAGGAAAGGCTGCCATCCAATACTAAATGAACCTGGGACTAAATCCAATTAACATGAATGAGAATTACTATTGAGTAAACATGGTAGGGTTGCTCGGCGGTGAGAACACCGCTCAAGATATCTGGTGCGCAGCTATTAATAAGCGCCTGCGTTATTGGGCAATTATTTTGGCAACATTGGGACCTTTTAAATCTTATTCACAAAGAGTCAAAACTAGAGAGCCAGTCTGGTGCAGTGGTTTGAGTGTTGGACTGCGGCTCTGGAGACCAGGGTTCGAATCCCAGCTCAAAACCCACTGGGTGAGTTTGGGCAAGTCACACTCTCTCAGCTGTAGAAGATGGCCATGGCAAACCACCTCTGAACAAACCTTGCCAAGAAAACCCGATTATAACTTCATCTTAGGGTTGCCATAAGTCAGAAACTACTTGAAAGCACGCATCAACAACAACTGCAGAAATGATCCAGTTTGAGACCGCTCATTGCTAGGGAATCCTGGGAATTGTAGTTTAGTGTGGCACCAGAGCTCTCCGACAGAGAAGGCTCAATGTCTCACAAACATTACAATTCCCAGAATTTCGTAGCGTTGAGCCAGGGCAGTTAAAGCGGTCTCAAACTGGATTATTTCTGCAGTGTGTTTTGGACCACAGTTACCATCATGCTTTATACATACTAGTAAAGCTCAATTCCTGGTGTATTCTGGAACAAGGAGTACAGCCGGCCATTTGTATCCTCCAATTCGGTATCCACGGATTTAAACCTCCACGGCCTGAAAAATATGGATCCACTGTCCATGGTGACTCTAAAATATACCCACATGATGTTTCCAAAATAATCTATTAGGTCCTCGAAATGATGATTTTGGTCAATCAAAACC
The DNA here is from genome assembly GCF_019175285.1 of Sceloporus undulatus. NCBI lineage: Eukaryota > Metazoa > Chordata > Lepidosauria > Squamata > Phrynosomatidae > Sceloporus > Sceloporus undulatus. Next base: position 11,326,996 of record NC_056532.1, read on the forward strand.
ACACATTGCCTTAGGAAGGAAGTTGTCCATGACCACACAATCCAAGCCAAGATTACCGCCACTTTTTAACAGCCTAGAAATACAGGAAACCTGCCTGGGAAGACTGCATGTAACTATGCGGTTATTTGGTTTTATTTTTTTAATATCGTTGTAATGCCTTTCTGAAAAAACTCAAGAGCAGTGGGCCCTGGGTATCCGCTGGGGTTCTCTTTCACTATCTAGCTAACACTTTTGTATGATTCAAATCAAATAGTGCCACTCTGTTCTGCTTTGGTTAGGCCCTACCTGGAATACTGCATCCAGTATCATCAAAAAGGATGTTGAGAAGCTAGAGCATGTCCAGAGGAGGGTGACCAAAATGATGAAGGAACTGGAAACCATGAAGCCCTATGAGGAGAGACTGGGTATGTTTAGCCTGGAGAACAGTCGGTTAAGGGATGTCATATTGATGAGGGAGCAAGCTTGTTTTCTGCTGCTCCAGAGAACAGGACCCAGAACAATGGATGGAAGCTTCAGGAAGAGAGATTCCACCTCAACATTAGGAAGAGATGTTCGACAGCGGAAGACACTCCCTCGGGGAGTGGTGGTCTCCTTCTTTGGAGGCTTGTAAACAGAGGCTGGATGGCCATGTGTTGGAGTTGCATTGATTGTGAGTTCCTGCATGGCAGAGGTTGGACTGGATAGCCCTTTTTGAGGTCTCTACCAACTCTATGATTCAGTGAAATATACTCAGGTTTTCTTAATGCCATACATGAGGTTGCTTTCTGACTTCTTATTTACAACTGCAAAGGAAAAAAGACATTTGCCCCAACTCCACTGAAGAGCACAAAAATATCTTCCAACTGTCTTGTGTTGGCAGGGAGAGTCCCAATTAATCCCCTGCCATCCCACT
>NC_056532.1:11327912-11340609 GCF_019175285.1 Sceloporus undulatus
ATCCCACTTTTTCAGCTGCTTTAAAAACTCCCAGTTTCTTGCTCCATTTCCCCCTTTGCACTCAGCTAGAATCGCTGAATGTCAAACCAAGATTTTCCTTTATGGAATATATATATATATATATATTATATATACATATATATTTTCAAGCTGTGGATGGTTGAATCCGTAGATGAAGGTCTGAGGAGACAGGGTCGAATGTATTTCCAAAATGCCCCCGTCTGTTTCTGAACTAAGGGAGACTTAGTGGGTTCCACTTGACTTTCCTGGAGCGTTCTCTAGGATCTACAGATCCATGTGGGTTTATTTGTGTGAAACACGTAGCTCAGGATCCTTGAAGTACACAGATCTTGCAGGCTGCCTTCTGTGACGGTTGCTTAATTTGCCACTAAGCTGCGGGCGTTTTTCTAGCTGGATCAATACGCCCTTAATATGCAGCTGCTAGCTTTGAGTGGTAGCTGTCACTTTATTGCAGTATGATCAGCTCTAATTGGTAGTTGATGAGTTGCACGCTGTGAAGTGATTCCTTCTCCAATTTCTCCATATATCAGCTCCCGGTTACAGGCACAGGAACAGCTGAGGACTACCCTTTGCTGGTAGTTGGCAACCCCATTTTGTGGCCCACCGGCTGGCCACACGTTTAGCAGGTGTGACTCCTTCCCCTTCCCCAAATTGTGATATTTCTGATCGTCCAGAAACTTTAAAGGCAGAAGAACCTGTGGCAGAAGAACCAGGAACCTGAGTCCAGGTGTGAGGGTTTGCCAGATGAACAGAAGCTCCCAACATTCCTTGCCATCACCTCTGCTGGATATGAAGTTCGATGGCATCTGGATTTGGAACCTGCAGCTAGTACAAAATGAAGCATGATGGAATATCATTACACAGCCTTATAAGCACCTTTGAGACTCACTGAAAGAAAGAAGTTGGCAGCAGGAGCTTCCCTAGACTTCAGTCTACTTCCTCAGTGCTTTTTGGAAGTAGACTGAAGCCTAGGAAAGCTCCTGCTGCCAACTTCTTTCTTTCAGTGAGTTCCCAGGTGCTACAAAATCTCTCTACATACTGTTTCTACAGACTGCATGGCTATATCTTTGAATTAGACAGCATGTCATGACAGTCTGAAAAGAACGGCACTGGCTGCAAGATTTTTCTAGTGTGAAATTGGAGGTGCTTGTGGCGACGTTCACAGCCCTAACCCAGCTCTTCTGTATCCCAAACGGTGATTCTTTATACATTGTAAATTTATTTCCGAAGGGAGGGGCCTCTCTCGTGGTGGCACCCGAATTGTTGGAATGCCTTCCCATTGAGGCCCAATTGGCCACCGATTTCATTTATGCACCTACTGAAAATGTGGCGTCCATCAGAACCTTTGGTCTCCATCAATTTTATTTGTCAACCACTCGGAGATCTTTTTGTTAAGACAGGGCACCAATGTTTTTTGCCTTTGGTTTCCGTTTGTGTGCTGGAGGGCTGCACCATTCTGCTCCAAACAGCATTTTAGAGTCCAGAGTGGATTCAGATCCCCCCCCCCCCCCCCGTAAGAACCTACTGAAAATAAAAGAGAGCCTCCAACAAGGCTGGTCCCACCATTTGGCAGAGGGAGACAGCTGCCTTTGTGAACAGAGATTGTCATAAAAAGGCATCCAAAACTGGGATTCAAAGCAAACTTGTCCTGACTTGTATTTAGTCGGTTACTGCATTTGTCTGCCACAGATGTAGGTTTGCAGCCTCTAGTGCTCAAAACTATTGGCTGGCTTTGATCTTGATGAATGACATTATTTGTGGGTCTGTCACAGGTAGCAAACATTTTGTGCTGACCCTGGCTGCCCACCTGCAAACCTCTCTGTCTTTAGTTTTTTTTTGTGGGTTATTAGGCATGTGGCCATGTTCTGGAAGAGTTATTCTGACGTTTCGCCAGCATCTGTGGCTTGCATCTTCAGAGAATGCTGGCATGGAAGTCCACATTATATACCACCACTCACTTCCATGCCCATTCTCTGAAGATGCCAGCCCAGCTGTGGGCGAAACGTCAGGAAAAAACTCTTCCAGAACATGGCCACCATCCCCCCCCCAAATCACAAAAAACTTGGATGCTGGCCGTGAAATCCTTCGACCTCACTCTCAGTTCGGTTTGCTTCTTTTGCTTGTGTCACCGATGTTTTTCAGCAGATCACACAGCAAAAACCCAGGATGGCCGAGAAACACATATGTGGTCAAGATGACAAAACATTATTACGTGAGGAGAGACACAAGCTAGAGAGGCTGGGCCATTTGCTTTTGCCTTGGGTAAATTTGCTTTTGACCATTGGCAAGTTCCTTCTCCAAGCCTCAGGGAAAAAGCCATGGCAAACCTCCTTTGAACAAATCTTGCCAAGAAAACTCTATAATGGGTCCCCGTCCTGGTGTGGAAAGGGCCAGGTTTTACCCTCTCTTTCCCCCTCCCTGCTTAGTCCACACCATTTAGAGTATGAACTCAGTTGCAGCCACTTAAGTAAGTTGAGGAGTGGGAGGAAGAGGACAAACTGGGACATTGTAAAGACCATCTGAAAAATCCGTTAGGACTATCCATGCCAAAACGGCCAGTTGGAGGGCATGCAACACTTGCCAACAAGATTTTCATCAAGCCAAATCTGAATTTTCCCATAGCATCTTTCATACCAGCGCAATTAGCAGTTTGAGCATTGGACTGTGATTCTGGACGCCAAGGCTCAAATCCTGTCAGCCACTGGGGACCTTGGGCAAGTCACATTACTCTCAAGCCTCAGGGGAAGGCATGGCAAAACCTCTGAACCAATTCTGGCCAAGGAAACCCCATGATAGGTCACCCTAGGATCAGCTAAAATCAGAAAAGGCTTGAAGTCACACAAAACACACACCTTTCATATGGCTGCCGTGGACCCAGCCTCCCTTGTCTGAAAAAGAGGAGTAGTCCTTTTTTCAGTGAGTGTATAATGCCAGTGTCTGTATAGAAAAGATCCTAAAATGTATAGATATACAACTGAGCATGAAAGTTAGACCCGTACAAGCCACTTTATTCCCTATTACTATGTTATGGATGCAAGGCTTGACAGTAAGAAAAGCAGATAGGAAGAAATCAATTTGTTTGAGCGTGGTGCGTGGAGAGACGAGTGCTGAAGCTATCCCATGGACAGCCAAAAGGACAAATAAATGTGTCCTAAAGCAGATCATAGCAGAACTCTCCCTGGAGCCAAGATGACGAAAATGAGGCTTTGGCACATCAGAGAAGTTATGACTCATTAGAAAGACAATAATGTTAGGAAAGTAGAGAGAGTAGAAAAGAGAGGAGACCACATGCGAGATGGATGGAATAGTTAAGGAGGCCTGGGTATGAATATGCAATAGTGGAGATAGGGAGGTCTGGAGATGTCTCCTCCATAGGGTTGCTGTGAGTTTAGATCGACTTGAGGGTGGTTACACAACCACACACACACACTAATATATATATATATATATATATATATATATATATATATATATATAATTATATATATATTGCGATGCTGCAAGCCAAAACATAAGGAATGATAAGACCATAGAGTTAGAGAGCCCACAAGGGCCATCCAGTCTAACCCCATTCTGCCAGCAGGAACTCCCAATCAAAGCATCTCTGACAGTGGCCATCCAGCCTCTGTTTAAAGACCTCCAAAGAAGAAGACTTTGCCATCTTTTCCGAGGGAGTGTGTTTCCACTGTCAAACTACTCTTATCGTCAGAAAGTTCCTCCTAATGTTGAGGTGGAATCTCTTTTCCTGGTAGCTTGCATCCATTGCACCAGGTCTTATTCTCTGGAGCAGCAGAAAACAAGCTTGCTCATCCTTTATATGACACCCCTTCAAAATACTTAACAGGGCTGTCCTAGCAGTGTGCGTCTTTTTCTTGCCTTTTCTCCGTCGCCTGGCTACTGAAAGGTGTTGTGCTTCCCCCCTCTCACGACCCACAACTGCACAAGCACCCAGGGCGATTCCTTTATCTCCAGCAAAAGAAGGCAAAGATGGTTAGAAAGATGCTGATGTTGCAGCTGCTTTGACAAGGAGATGCCCCCTTACGTCCTCTTCCCTGCCTGCAATCCCCAGGGATGTGCTATTTCCATTGAAAAGAGGGTCTGATGAGCAGGCACCCAGGATATTATGCACAGTGCTGCTCAAGAAGGCCAAAGGATAGGGATACCTCTATTGATCCCTTCCAAGGCTTTTATTTTCCTCTCTGCTTCATCCCTCATTTCATCACCGATTTCACCTTGTCTGGCCTACATATGGGATGTGCGTTTTGGGGATGGTGTGTAGGTTGGACGTTTCCCTCCCTCTCTCGCAGACTTTTCCGCCTTGCTTTTGCCTAGTATTAGAAAAACAAACCTCGAGAAACCGCAGGCAAAAAGAACCGTCGCAAATATAAGATGAGAACGAGGGCAATGACACCACTGGATGAAATTCAGTAATCGAAAAAAATGTTAAGCTAAGAAGCACGCAGGGGAGCAGGTTGTGTATTAACTGCGGCTGTCTGAAAGCTAATCTGAAAGAGAATGTTTTTTTTACTACTAATGTAGACAAAATGAAATAAAGATCGAAATAACATGACATCAGACAGACAACCTAACATACAAACAACTTCACCTAACACAACCCATAACACAACAAAAATGCCTTCCTTATCTCTTTACGCCGCAATATAAATCCTCTTATTTCACATACTTCTTACGCTGTCTTCCTATATAACTCTTCCTATAAGATCTTTAAACAACAGTGCCTATTTATTTTCCCTAGCAGACATGCTGCGGCAGTTTGCTTTGCCGAGCCAACTGGAAGTGTAAGATTCCTCTACCTTCCTCCTCTCCCTTTTGCTAAGTAACCAGTGCAAATGACTGTTTTATTTTTGAGCTCAGTCTGCAGCCACTGAGTAAGCTGAGGACTAAAAGGGGAACCAGGAAGGAAAAAGAAACGGGACTTTGAAAAAAAGCGGTTTGAAAAAGTGGGATGGGATTGTCTGTGCCCAAGTGGGAACGTTTGAGGCAGCGATTCCCAAACTTTGGTCTCCGGGTGCTTCGGACTTCAACTCCCAGAATTCCTGGACTGTTAGCCAAGCTGGTGGGGCTTCTGGGAGTTGAAGTCCAAAGCACCCGAGGACCAAAGCACGGGGATCACTGGTTCGAGGGTAGGAAGATAGTGTGCAAGGTATCCACTGGAAGGGAAATACTTTGGGCAGTTATATATCTGGTCTCCCAAGCATGGTTTTCTCAGCAACCCACGAAAAGGCCACGTTGGTGCTTTGAATGATGGATTCTACATCCATCCTAGCTTGAAAATATTGTTTAATGGGGAAAAAACCCTCCATGATTTTGGCATTTTATATACGGGAATCCATTTTACTATGCCATTATATGATTATATCATAGATTTTTGGTATCCATAAGAGTTCCTGGAACCAAACCCCTGGCGGATACCAAAGGCCCATGTACAAACTGTTGATTATTCATATTCTATTGTGATTTAGAAACTAAAACTGCAATGCTTGTGTGACTGCAACTTTTTTTGACTTCAGCAACCCTAAGGAACCTATCAAATACGGTTACCTTGTTCCTCAGATACTATGGTTCTATAGGTATCTGAGGAAGAAGACTGAAGCCTACGCAAAGCTCATGTGCCAACTTCTTTCAGTTTTAAAGGTGCTACAGATCTCTTTACACTTTAAGTGCTGCTGCTCCATCCTATGGAATCCTGGCAGCGTAGTTTTACAAGGCCTTTTGCCTTCTCTGCCAAATAATGCCGATGCCTCCATAAACTGCAAATCCCGGATTCTGTAGGATGGCACCGGTGCAGTTAAAGTGGTGTCAAATGCCACATTTCTACAGTTTAGCTGCACCCTGAGAAATGTGCCACCCCTGATCCCAGTACTATATTTAGCCCTCCAGATTAGTGACCACTGGAAGTAGACTTCCGTCTAGGAAACCTCCTGCTGCCAATCTCTTTCTTTCAGGGCAACTCAAGGTGCTACAAGATCTCTCTACATACGGAGTTACAGGCTAACATGGCTATGCTTTTTAATAATAATAATAATAATAATACATAATAATTAATAATAATATTGCATTCTGATAGAGACTGAAGTCTATGAAAGTTCATGCTGTCAACTTTTTCTTTCAAGGCCTCTTAAAGGTGCTACAAGATCCTCTACATATGATCCTACCGACTAACATGGCACATCTTGAATTCTACCATTGTTGTCCTTGTCTTTAGGCATTTGTCAGATTCTTTGAAGGTGAAATTCCAATCCCAAGTTTAAATCACAGACAGCGAGAGATTTAACCAAAATATACCGGTCTTTATGGCCTCGCATCCATCCTGTGGCCCCTAGGATAGGTTGCCATAAACCCGGCTGCAACCGGGTTTTTCGGCGGACCTTCCGGTCACGGCAGGGTGCAGCCAAAAACCGGAAAAGCCGGTTGCAGGGGGTTGCTAGGCAACCCTGGGGCCTCGCTGCCCTCCTCCTCCTCACCGCGCATGGCCCACCGGAGGAAAAGGAGGGCAGCGAGGCCTGGGGCGAGGAGTCTGCAGGGAGGGCACGTGGCACCTCTTGGGCGCAGTCCGCGCCACTCTCTCCCGCCTCCTGCAGCCTCCTATGCCTCTTCCTGGTTCCACGTCGGGGCCAAGAAGGAGGTGAGGCGCCGAAGCGAGGCCGAGCGATGCTCCGCTCCTTCCTTGTGTCTCCCGCGGGGGCCAGGAACAAGGCGATGGCCCCGCGATAGCCGGGCCTGCTGCCTCTTCTCTGGTCCCCGCGGGGGCCAGGAAAAGGCAGGCCCGGCGATGGCCGGCGGCCTGCTCGCCTCCTTCTGTGCCGCGGGGGCAGAACAGGCGATGCGACCCGCGAGGCCGGCGGCCTGCTCGCCTCCTTTCTGTCCCAGCGGGGGCCAGAAGAGGCCAGGCCCCGATCCTGGCCTCCGATCGCCCGCGAGGCCCGGGGCCCAGGCGGGAGGGAAAGCCTTCTTAAGTGGAGGCTTTCCCTCGCCCTTGGCTTCCATTCCCCCCGCGATCGCGGGGGAAATGTAGGACATAAATTTTCCAATGTAGGACACTGGTTGTGGTCCTACATTTGAAAATTTGTCCTACATTTTTCCTTGTTTGGAGGTTGGCACTATGGCAAACCTAACCTAGGAAGTAGTTTTGAATTGAATTTGGCCCTTGGCTTGAAAAAGCTTCCCATCAATACTGCGCCTCCAGATTCTTCTGGGTTTCAGGCCTTTCTCAGCTCTACCAGGTTTGAAACCAGGACTCAAGATGCACAATCGGGGCTTTTAAATCCTGCAGAGTTGGCTTGAACTTTTTCATAGAGTTCAAAAAGGCTTGCCTGATCTAGGGAATTCTATCTGGGTTTCCCTTGCCTATTTAAAGAGTGACACACTCTCGAAGCTAAATTGAATGCAACCTTTCCCTGTGCACGGTTCTGGCAATGCTTCCTCCAAAAAGATCAAGTTCCAGGGTAGCAGAGAGGAATGGAAAGCTGAATAAACTGGGCTGGAGTGCAAGACTGTTTAGAGTAGAGGGAAAGAAAGCGAGGTGTTCCTCTAATTTATGACTCAGTGCCCAGGCTTCCCCGGCATGTGTCCCTAAGCTCCCTGCAAGGTGATTCAGCCAAAAAACTCACTTCCACAAGCCAAGTTCCCCGCATTTGAAGGGAAAAGGCATCCCGCTTAGGTATCAGACAGTTCTGGCTTATTTTAGTTCCATTTTCCTGCCCTCTTCCCACATCCCTACAATAAACTAAAGGCCACATGAGTTGAAAACTTCTTCAAGCCATTAGTATTTGGATGTCGATTTGCTCTTAGGTTCCTTCAAGGCCATTTCAAACTTGTGGTGACCCTATCTAAGGTGTGGTTTGGTTGTGCCTTTTAGCTTTTGTATATTTTTATGCGGTTTTTATTTGGTCTCCAGGTGTTTTGGACTTCAGCTCCCCGAATCCCCTTGCCAGCTTGGTCAAGGTCGGGGGGATTCTGGGGAGCTGAGTCCAAACCCCTGGAGGACCACCGTTGGGAAGCACGTTTTAGACAATTTAAAACGTTTAAAATTAATAAAGAACATTTAAATTAATAAAAGAAAGCAGAGTTTCAAATCACCATAGTTATGGTACCAAAAAAATTCATACACTGGGCCCTTGGTATCCTGAGATTTGGGTTGAGGACCTCCTATGGATATCCAAATCCATGGATGCTCAGTGCCATTAAATTAAATTGCATTGCGCCTTATGGAACATGATTGCTTTTTTCTGCTGGGGTTTTTTGGCCACGTTTGTCAGTAGAGTTTGCCTTTCTCTGAGGTTAGAGGTATATGACTTGTATAAGATCTTTCCAATAGGTTCAATGGTGAGCCAGGTTTCCTAGGGTGTGTTGTGTGTTTTTGTTAAAGTACTGGTAGAATTCAAAGATATAGCCGTGTGTTAGTCCGTAGAATCAGTGCTAGAGAAGATCTTGTAGCACTTGAGACTCACTGAAAGAATTGGCCGCACAAGCTTTCATGACTTCAGTCTACTCCTAGATGCATTTGGTGGAGTATAAATATCTGTTTAGATGAGAGGCGAGAAGGAAACACCAGCAATAGGATAGCAGTTTGAGTGTTGGACTCGTCTCTGGAGACCCAGGTTTGATACCCAGCTCTGTAAAAGCTGCATTCTCAGCTGTCGCTCTGGGTAGAAAGACCAGATGTGCGTTATGGTTTTTGGCGATACAAGGAGATAAAATCCTTTACATTCCCCCTGTGCAGGGTCCCAGTCCAAAGTGTGCAAACGAAGTAGCAGATTTGGGCGTTCAGACCTACTGGTAATCTCCCCGCTCCCGTCCAAAATTTGGCAGTCCTCTTTTCCTCCCGCTTGCCCTCTTTGCTTCCCGATTATTACCTGGAGACTAAACTCAAGACTGAGCAAAGGACACCCAAGGCCCGCGGTCCTTCCAGCTGGGAAAAGAAAAAAGACACTGGCCTGGAAAAAAAAATGACGACGGCAGCCAGCTGTTAACAACATCCAGCAGAAACTTTGAAGACCTGATGAGAGAATAACTCCTAGCATTCTGGAACGGAGTTCAAGGTATTTCTTGCACATGTTCTCATCTTCAATGGCCGTTTAGCTTGTCTATCCTACCCAGCCGTGGCTTTGCACATGGGGCTCCAACACATCTGGTGAGATTCCAGGTTCTGGAAAGCTGACCTAAGGTGATCTGGGCACATATTCTGGCTAGAATGCAATGTACTGCTAAGGAGTTTAGCTAGCCACCACTCGGGAGCCTCTTCATGAGAGGTAAGAATCCAGGCCTCTGGGTCCAAATCTGGACTTCTGGGTTCTCTTAACTAGTCACCCTTCCCCTGCTACATCCTTCAGGGTGTTCCTTCAGCTGATAAGAATTTCTGGTTCAGTGGCTCCTCCTGATAATCTGGTTGCAGGTTTTCAAAGCCATACTTACTCTCCTTCCTGAACGAGGACCATCCAGGCCTCTTTTGGACAAGACCTCCAAAGGATGGCTGGCTCACACCCTTGAGGAACGTCTAATTTCACTATTGGACAGCTCTTACAGTAAATAAGTCATTCCTAATACGATTCTATGGTTCTAGAATTCCATTAGTTCCTCTTCTGGCTATGCCTATCAGGAAAACACACTCCCTCCATTTTTTTTTTTTCGTAACATGACATCCCCCTTCAGTTATACTGTCGGCCCTCCGTTATCATGGGTTCAACATCAATGTCTTTGAAAATATTTGAAAATATTCCAAAACAAGGGCAAACTTTCTATGCTGGTTGGGGCTGATGGGAGTTGTAATCCAAAGCATCTGTGTGAGGGAAGACTAACATTAGTGCATGTGTTTGAGACATACTGTTGATCCTTGCTTTGTCGAGTTAATCTAGAACAAACATCAGCGAACATTTAATATTTTTTTCCCTTCGTATCTCCCAGCTGCAGGTAAATCATTTTTAAAAATACCAACATACAAGACGTCTTCATGTCCCCCATTTAAAACCGTAAACGTATATTGATGAAATATTTTGCCTCTTTATAGTTCCCTAAAAGGCTTCTGTTGTACAAGATTTCAGCCTGTAGGTAAAAAAAAGGGCATTGATTGCATTAATGCGTCGAAGTGTATTGCGCCGAAGTCGGATGTAGGCTTTATACCTGAGTAACTTTTTTGTCTTCAAAGTACAGGTTGCATGTTAATGAGGAAGATAATCATCTCATAGCACCATCAAGGTATGACTCACGGATGCTAATTGGCGGCTCTGACATCAAGGCTTCAGTGCAGGGGGGAAAAAAATACCTTTGCCTCTGGCAATGTTAAGTTCAGAAGGCTGAAATCTTCCACCTGGGGTGATGAAACAGTGTTTTCTCATAGGAATGATAGAGAGGAAACGCAGGTCGGTTGATCTGTGTATCGGGCCAAATAAAGCAAGCCCTCCAAGTGGATAAAAATGGCCTCATAAGAGAGTCTCATTTTGTTCCTCATATCCTCACTGACAATTTAGTTCTTGGTCCCCTTTCAGAAGGCCTTAATGCAGGGACTCTAGGGATCGCTAGATGTTGCCTCTTGGAGAAAGTGATGCCAATTTGCCAGTTTTAGCAAACCAACAAAGTGAGCTATCTGGGTCACCACCTATATACTGTATTTATAGTTGAACACTTTATGGATGTAGACTTCTCCTTGCTATTGGCTGTCTTGCTTATGACCAAAGTACTGTACACACTCATGTATATGTCTAGAATTTTAGGTTAAAAAACTGACCCAAAAACCTGCGTCGACTTATCTACAGGTTGATGTAAGTGCCATACTAGGAACCAACCCGTAATGAAAGGCAAGAGTATAATCTGTCTTGGAGGCACTGACCTTCCTCTATTCTCTCATCCATCCAGCCTTTAGTTTGAGTTCAAACAGTTATGCCTGATGGAATTTAGTCAGTTCCTTGGCATTGTTTTCCTTTGCTTCATCCTTTGGATTCTTTGTTACATGCCCCTCAGTTTAACCCTCGACTTATCCATAGGTCATGTCAGAATCCATAATTTGGGCCCAAAAACCTGCCCTCGAGTTATACATGAGGTCAGTTTATAGTTGAGTATATATGGTATATGACAATCATGCAGAATAGTATGGTTACGCCTAAATACGCCTAAATACCTTAAAGACACCAGATCCTGGCTCATCTTGGAAGCTAGGCAGGGTCAGGCCTGGTTTGTACTTGGATGGGAAACCACCAACACATACCAGGATGCTGTAGGCTATATTTCAGAGGAAGGAGTTGGCAGAATTGCCTTCTGAGGCTTCCTTGCCGTAGGAAACCCTGTGAAGTTCTTGGGGTCACATACCTTGACAAGCAACAAGTCGTATGCACATGCATACAGTGGTTAAGGTTTAGAAAGTTGTATGACACATGGCTGCCTGAACTTTGTCCAAAGGATTTGGACTCTGTTGATCTGGTTTGTTGTACCTTGAATAATTACAATTTTTTATCTTAATGTAGGGGCTTGGCTACAAGGGATCCTTGACCAAATCTTCTTCCATTTCCTTCCCTAGTCTCAACTGTAAGCCATAAATGGGCACAGATGCAGATGTATCGGTTTTAATAATTCAATATGCTGCTCTTAGTTCTTCTACCTACGTACTCCTCAGTGGCCTTCGGTTGAAACTACTTGTTGACTAGGGCAGTGATGGCGAACCTATGGCACATGTGCCAGAGGTGGCACTCAGAGCCCTCTCTGTGGGCACATGTGCCATCACCCCAGCACAGAGTTTGTTACTGGAAAGCCAGAGGAGCACGGCACTTTGCAATAAATAAGTGGGTCTGGGTTGCAGTTTGGGCACTCAGCTTCTAAAAGGTTCACCATCACTGGACTAGGGTCTTCATGGTTAAGTTACAGACATAGCTATGGCCCCATACAGACAGACCAAAATAAAGCTGCTTTGGGTCACTTTGGAGGTATGCTGTGTAAATGATGCATGCATACTAAGAGTCCAGAAGCTGTTCCAAAGCCACGATCCAGCCCTAAGGACTGGAGCGCAGCTTTGGTGCAACTTCCAGACTCTTAATACACATGCATCATTTAAACAGTATACCTCCAAAGTGACCCGAAGCAGCTTTATTTTGGCCTGTCTGTATGGGGCCCTTGTTTTCTACTGTCACGTTTAATCTGTGTTGGTTGTATTGCCTATAAAGTGCTATCAGTTAAGGTGTAATTGCTTTGTTTTAGGTTAAATTTCGATGGAAAATGGAGTCGAGTTTGTGCTTTGCTTGTTCCGCTGGGTACCTATTCAGGAAAGTCATCTCCCATGTCTACTAAAGGACAGAACAACCTCATTCTCCCTCTCTTCAGTCTCCAGTGACCTCAAAATTGTTATAAGTGACAGTGGTACTGGAATTTACTTGTTAACTGCTTTCAGTCATGATGGACCCCTAGTATTACATTTGGACTTTTAAAAAAGAAAGTTGGCACCTTGGCTGAAGAGCAGGGTATAAATAAATATTATTATTATTGTTATTCCTGTAATGACACAGTAGACCTCCCTCAAGCTCACCTTTTCCAGGTTCTACCTACCTTCCAGATCTTCTTGTTCTCATGTCTGAGTAGGGTAGAGTATTACAGAAAAATGTGCAACTCCAATTTTCTGGTGCCACACTAGTAGATAATAGATTATGGCAGCAGAGTAAAATTATGTTGCATC
>NC_056532.1:11340709-11344940 GCF_019175285.1 Sceloporus undulatus
ATAATAATAATAATAATAATAATAATAATAATAATAATAATAATAATAACAATAACAACAACATGTTTTATTTATATACTGCTATTCCAAAGATCATAGCGGTGAACAGCAAGTAAGCTAATTAGCAAGTAAGCTAATTTGCCCCCAACAGTCTGGGTACTCATTTTAGCTCCCTCCTCGGAAGGATGTAAGCCTGAGTCGAGTCTGGATGATGCTAGCTTGAAAAGGCTGATAGATGAATGAGGGAGCCCAACATTTCTCCATGCGTCTTTGTTGCTACCCCTCCATCTCGTAAAGTCTATATCCTTCCCTAGGTCATTTGTATGGACAATTACAATCCGACGGACCTTGAGAAGGAAAGTCTCCTCCTGGTGGTCACTAGCACTTTTGGAAACGGGGATTCACCAAGCAACGGAAAAGTAATAATTGAAAAAAGGAGGGAGGGGTTTTCTGTTATAAACAATATTGTCAATGCTCTCTAAACGCCACTCCTCATTTGTGTTGCAGATATTTCAGAACGCCCTCCTGTCTACAAAACAGCTACGCAACAAATTCAGGTGACTGTTTCCTAGGTCTTGCGTTGACCTTATTGGATGGGGATTCCAATCTTCTTTCTTGCTCTGAGGTCTTATGTTGCCACTTGGCCCTATCTTGTTGAATACATTGAAACTTGTCTTAAACTGAGACAAATCATATCTAGCTCAGTAGTACTCTACACAACTCTTCTCCAGGGGGAGGAATCATAGAATCACAGACTTGGAAAGGGTCACAAAATTCATATTCTAGACCAATCCCTTGCCATGCAACAATACACAGTTAAAGCATTCCTGGTGCATCAGAGGAAGCAGACTTTTAGTCTAGGAAAGCTCATGCTGCCAACTTCTTTCTTTCAGTGAGTCTCAGAGGTACTACAAGATCTCGCTACATACTGATCCCACAGACGAATATGGCTATATCTTTGAATTCAAGCATTCTTGAGTTATAGCCATCCAAAGTCATCCAAAGACAGATAGTCCACCACCCTCCAAGGCAGTCTGTTCTGCTGTTGGACAGCTTTCTATGTCCAGAAGTTCTCCTTGATATTTAAATGGATTTTTTTCCTTGCAGTCTGAATCCATTGGTTTCTGTCTCCATTGTGTCTCTGGATCCATTGGTTTCTGATGCTTCTCTGGAGCATCAGAAACCAAGCGTGCTCCATGTTCTACATCACATCTTTTCAAATTTACTAGTGATTTAAAACTTGTAAGATGGCTCAGATGAGTTTTCTGTGATTGGTTGAAAGGTTTTCTTTTCTTTGTAATCCACTTTTAACTAAGGGCCTGAACAGACAGGCCAAAATAAAGCTGCTTCGGGTTACTTTGGAAGTATGCTATTTAAATGACACATGCATCTTAAGAGGCCAGAAGCAGCGTCATATCTGTGCTCCAGTCCTTAGGACTGAAACGTGGCTTTGGCGCAGTTTCCAGCTTCTTAAGATGTGTGTGTCATTTAAATGGCATACCTCCAAAGTGACCCGAAGCAGCTTTATTTTGGCCTGCCTGTTTGGGCTCTAAATATTCTTTAAAGTTGCCTTGTATGGGATTTAGTTTTTTTTTAATTGCACATTGCATTGAGCATTTAATAATGCTCAAGGCATTATTAGTGTAGGGTGACTGATATATTTTGGAAATATATCAGCTTTTAGGGTGAACCCAAACAGTTATGCCTTCCAGAATTTTTAAGGCTCTTTGTAATTCTTTTCCTTTGCTTCATCCTTGGTTGCATGCCCCTAGGCTTTACCCTCAACCTATCAATGGGTCATATAAAAATCTTTACTGTTGGCTCCAAAACCTGTCCTCGACTCATACATGAGGTTGACTTATAATTGAGTATCTACAGTAAGTTTATTCTCATATCCTACACTTGGGTTGTCCATTGGTCCCCTCACCAGGAAGCTGATAAGATGACCAAATAAGTGTATAATGAGAGATAATTAATAGACCTTTTTCTCTTGGAACAGATATGCCGTCTTTGGCTTGGGTTCAAGCATGTACCCTGAGTTTTGTGCCTTTGCTCGGTCCATTTACCAGAAGCTCATGCAGCTTGGGGCATCGCCAGTCACCGCGATGGGTCAAGGAGATGAACTCAATGGACAAGAGGAAGCATTTCAAGCCTGGGCAGTGGCTACCTTCAAGGTAATAATAATAATAATAACCATGATGCACATCAGTTTTTGCATTTGCACAGTCATGTAGGGTGAAGCAGCTACAGGACATGATATCTTCTGATAGAAAGGAGGGAAGAAATGGAGTGCAGTCCATAGCTAGTCTCAGTCTTGAATAAACAGACTGTGGGTTGGACAAAATGAAGGGAAGAAAGGGAAGGGATATAAATGAAATAATATAATATAATATAATATACAGTCGCCCCTTGGAACCCACAAGGATCCATTCCGGACCCCCCGCTAGTTCCAAATCATGCGCATATTCAAATCCCATAGGCTTGAATGGGGCGCGTGCATGCACGGCACGTGCCCCATTAAGGTTAATGGCGGCTGCCCCTCCGTGGATTTCCAGGTCCGCAGATTTCAAGTCTGCAGACTTGGAGGGGCAACTGTAATATAATATAATATGTATATAAAACATATATGATTTTTGTGTTAAGACCTGGGTCCCAGCTCCAAGATATTTCATTATGTACATATATGCACAAATACAGGTATTCCAAAACCCAAAGCAAATCCAAAATCCAAACCACTTCTGGTCCTATGTATTTCGGACGAAGGAGACCCAACCTTTCCTGGAGGTCACTTGAGTTCTTGTAATATTTAAGCCTCAGTTGCCTAGATTCCATGTTTCTATTCCGGCGAGCAAATAAATCTGGGACTTAGGACTCCCATTCTGCCACTATTGGATCCAGTGCTTGGAAAAGTTACTTTTCTAGACCACACATAGAGGAATTCCCTATCCAGCATATTCATTTAGGGATGCCAGGAATTGTTATCCAAAGCTTTTCAAGCTCCGTCATGAAGCTGGAAGGCAATAATGAAGCTGCAGATGACGACAATACAGATGTGGCCTTGATCAATGCTGATCAAAGGGGTGCTCCATAGACTAACCTATATTCCCTCCTAACCCAAAGGTCCCTGATCAATATCCCCCTGGTAACTTTAATCTTAATCTCTCTTTCTTTCTTGATTATTTTAAAAGGCTTCCTGTGAAAGTTTTGATATCCGTGGAAAGCATGGGATCCTGTTGCCAAAAGCTTATACATGTAATGAAACCTGGAACCCAAAGGATTCAAGGATTGTTTATGACTCCCAGCCCCTGGATTTGGGCAAAGGTATATATAACATGGCCACATAACCCAACCCACAAAAACCAATCGGAGATCAATTGGTCTGAACTCTGAGAAGTGATGATAATATATGGATATATTTCAACATATATTTATTTTCTCATAGCACTCCATGACATCCATGGGAAAAACGTTGTCCTGATGAAGCTCACATCTCGGCAGAATCTGCAAACCTCCAAGTCCAGGTATTTTCCTCATGTGTCGAAGAGGTTTGAGTATCAATTTGGATACTCAAAACAAAATTTTGGGATCAGCTTTCTTGAGCTTCAGGGTTTGGGTGTTTTAAAATAAAGTTGATTTCCTTTCCTCTATGGAATTTGAAGCCGCACAGGCTGGGAAGTCATAGACATTTAAGAGTCGGAGGGTCTGAAATAAAGGACATCCTGTGTAAATTAGGATAGGTTGGTTAAGTCAAGCTAAAAGAAATGGGTCTATTTTAGTTGCCTTTTCCCATAAATGGATGGGAATGTTCAAAGAGGCTACGAAATAGGCCATCGTTCGTCCCACCAATATATCCTGTCCCACAGTCTCAACAAGGAAATCCTGGGGCGGTTACCTTCAGAAAGGGCCGTGTTTTTCTTTCCGTTCCAGCCGCGCTACCATCCTCATCAAGCTTTCCTGCGAAGCCAGCCAGGAAGCCAAGTATCTCCCCGGAGATCATATTGGGGTCTTCCCGGCCAACCCGAAAGCTCTTGTTGACGGCATCATCTCCCGGATTGTAGATGCTCCTATGACCAATGAGATCATTAAGCTGGAGACATGTAGTGACTGTAAGTCAAGGGCTTTGGAAGGGTGCATGGGACTGAAGGAACGTCTTAATTTTATCCATGTTTATCGGCTTATGTTGAGTACGTAGCAAGACCTTGTAGCACCTTTGAGACTCACTGAAAGAAAG
>NC_056532.1:11345040-11349438 GCF_019175285.1 Sceloporus undulatus
AGCTCCATCTTATCACCCCCCTGGAAACATTTAAAAAGAGGCTTAAAACCTGCCACTTCTGTCAAGCCTTCCCCCCTGGAAAATGAAGTCATGTACTCTCATCCCATTGACTCTCTACCTCACCCTATTGATTGATTGAATGATTGTTTTTAGATTGTATATTGTATTTAGTGCTCTTGGTTTTATCTATTTTATGATGTTTTTGTAATTGGTTTTAAACTCTAATTGTTATCCGCCGCCATCGATGTTCATCTATCCATCTCTTTCATTTCCTAAACTTTTCTAGCTTGGTTTTTTATTCATCACAAAAATATATATTTCTCTTCTAGGTATTTGATTGGGGAAGACTAACAAAACTCCAAATTTCAGGGTTCCATAGCATTGCGCCACGGCAGTTAAAGCGGTGTCAAACTGCATTAATTCTGCATTGTAGATGCAGCATCAGATATGCTTGAAGGTAAATACTTTGTCATGGGAAGTGTAGTCCAAAAAATTTATCTGGATGAACTCAATTCCCTACTTCTGCATCAAATGCAGGAAGCCACAATTGTAATAGAACTTAACAGAACTTAATAGAACTCAATGGAACTTAAGTGCCAGTTCCGGAAATTGTGCATCTCAGGCACGTGTGTCATCTTGTGTCTGCCGTATACAAAGAGTGTGTTGGCTCAAAAAAATCTAACCCAACAGGTTTAGCGGACAACAACAGTGTGTGTCTTGAGGGTCTCCTTTTTTATCCTCAGCCCCTTTTATGGGTGTAAGTGCTGTCCAAACTGCTCAGCCGTTCCTAATGGGCCATAAAAGTGCTCAGACTCTTTATAGTCCCAAATCGGCCGTTGCGGCCTTTTGTATAGTCTTGTCTTGTGAGTTCATCCCTCCACTTGGGCTTTCCTCTTCTTTTATTTTTGGAAAGGAATGAAAGAGCCAGACAAGATTTATTCATCCACACCTCCCCACAACAGGTTTTTCTGTGCTGTTAACATGACCTTACGCACCATTCTCATAGAGGAACCGTCCTCTTCCCTGACTGTCACATCTCCGCTTGCCAACTCTTTCACAAGCCTCTGTTTACCAATTTGGGGTCCCAAATGAATAAGAAGGATGGAACAATTTAGATGGAGGGTGACCCAAATGGTGAAGGGTCTGGAAACCATGCCCCATGAGGGGCGACTTAGGGAGCTGGGGATGTTCAGCCTGGAAAAGGTTAAGAGGTGATATGATAGCCCTGTTTAAATACGTGAAGGGATGTCATATTGAGGAGGGAGCAAGCTTGTTTTCTGCTGCTCCAGAGAACAGGACCTGGAACAATGGATGCAAGCTCCAGGAAAAGAGATTCCAGCTCAACATTAGGAAGAACTTCCTGACAGTAAGGGCTGTTTGACAGAGGAAGAGACTCCCTCCAAGAGCTATGACAGCCCTGTTGAAGTATTTGAAGGGGTCTCATGTTGAAGATGGACCAAGCTTGTTTTCTGCTTCTCCAGAGAATGCAAGCTCCAGGCAAAGAGATTCCACCTAAACATTGGAAAGAACTTCCTGATAGTAAGACCTGTTTGACAATTGAAGATGCTCCCTTGGAAAATGATGATGATGATGATGATGATGATGATGATGATGATGATGATGATGATAATGTATTTATATACCACCATATGTTTTGCACAGCAATTTACAGAGTATTATTAAAGGTTATTTATATTGCGCCATAAATTTCGGACAGCGCTTTACAGAAATTATTAGTAAAGGTTATTTATGTAGTGCTGTACATTTTGCATAACACTTTACAGATATTATTATTAAAGTTTAAAGAACATATATTATTGTTAAAGTTTATTAAAGAATAGTTTTTGTGGGTTTTTCAGGCTCTGTGGCCATGTTCCAGAAAAGCTTCTTCCTGACGTTTCACCAGAATCTGTGGCCGGCATCTTCAGAGAATGGTAGAGTCCCCTCTTTTGGGGGTCTTTAAACAGAGGTTGGATGTCCGTCTTTTGGGGTGCTTTGAGAGTTCCTGCATGGCAGAATGGGGTTGGACTGGATGGTCCTTGGGGTCTCTTCCAATTCTATGATTCTATGATTCAGTGTACAAGTAAATGCAAAACACTCTTCCTGGCCATGGGCTTATTGTCTGAAAAGAGGCACTGCAAATGGATGAAGTGATGAGAGGAATTTAAACAGGTTTTTTAAAGAGAAGCAAGAGTGTAGACCTGCCCTTAGGGGGTCTCTCATTTATAAGGTGGTCATAAATTGAAGTTACATAGAATGTTTAGGTTGAATCTCTTTTCCTGTGGCTTGTATCCATTGCTCCAGGCCCTATTCTCTGGAGCAGCAGAAAACAATCTTGCTCCCTCCTCAATATGACACCCCTTCAAATACTTCATAGAATCATAAAATCCTAGAGTTGGAAGAGATCCCAAGGGCCATCCAGTTCAACCCCATTCTGCCATGTAGGAACTCTCAGTCAAAGCATCCCCTGAGACAGATGCCCATCTAGCCTCTGCTTAAAGACCTCTAAGGAAGGAGACTCCACTACAATCTCTGAGGAAGGAGTCTGTTCCACTGTCGAACAGTCCTTACTGTCAGGAAGTTCCTCCTAATATTTAGGTAGAATCTCTTTTCCTGGAGCTTGCATCCATTGTTCGGGTCCTAGTATCTGGAGCAGCAGGAAACAAGCTTTCTCTCTCCTCAATATGACATCCCTCCAAGTATTTAAATAGGGCTTTCATATCACCTCTTCACCTTCTCTTGTCCAGGCTGAACATCCCCAGCTCCCTAATTCATTCCTCATAGGGCATGGTTTCCAGACCCTTCACCTCCTTTGAACACATGGCTCCAGTTTCTCAACATCCTTTTTAAATAGTGGCGCCCAGAACTGGACACAATATTCCAGGTGGGGCTTGACTAAGGCAGAATATAGTGGCGCTATTACTTCCCTTGATCTAGACACTTTACTATTATTATTATTATTATTATTATTATTATTATTATTATTATCTTTTATTTATATAGCGCTGTAAATTTACTTCTATTGATGTTTCACATCACAACTGCCACTGAAACTGGAGGTAATATATCACCATCACTGCCGCTGTGCTTTGACAACCTTATCCACCACGCTGGTGTCCAAGTTGGTGGCCACCATTGTACCTTGCGGCAACCAATGCCACAGCTTGGCAACCTGCAGTGTGACACCTCCTTCCTTTTGTGGGCCCTGAACCCACCACCATCGCTCGGCTTGGTTTGGGTGACCTCCGAGTCCTTGTACGGCCAGAGAGAAACCAAAAACCCTGCGTTGAAGGGGAAATTCACTTTCTGGGGGTTCGAGCCATACACAGGAACACGAATTGGAGGAGAGAAGAAGAAAATCATGGCAAGTGGAGACCCTTGGAGAAACATAATTAAAACAAGTGTCGATTGCTTTGATGGGGAGATTTAAGGATAGCATTAGACTGTTTTTAATAACCAGTGAAAAATTGTAGTCTCTTTCCTCCTTCCGCTGTCTGCTTTTTCCTCTGATTAATGGCCCACTTTCGTTGCCAACCTTCTGACCTCTCCATGTATTAAAAAAGAGGGTTTTTGGTTGGGCATGACACCCCAAAAATAGCCTTATTCAGGAACCCTCTCTTCCATCGCAAGGAATCCCCAACCCTCCTTTATTTTTTTCCTCCCCTTAAAAACAATAATTCTTTAGATAGGAAACAAAGGGAAATCCCAATGAATTCAGCAAGGGTCATTAAGCCGGAGTTCACTTGCATGGTCTTCATTGAGAAGGCAATGACGAATGGCTGTTGGGAGGTCCGAGGAAGAATGTGCGGGGAGCATTTGTGTAACAAAGATCCATAAATCATCCCCGAAACCCAGTAAATCCATCACTCACTCAGCAAAACCCAAAAAATGCAAGGGGATCCCAGTGTATTCCTTCAGTGTCAGCTAGATCCTTCTTCCATGCCCCTATTGTTACATTTTACACATTACTGCATGTTTTAAGAGCATCCCTAATAAAGAGAAATTGGGCCTCGAAATAAATTTAGTAGTGGATCGAGAGCGATGTGGCATAATACGATAAAGATTTGCTTTCCTTTCTGTTTTTAGAAGCCAGACAAGTCATTGCCAGCAATAGGATGAACCCTATAGACCCAGCATAGACTTAGGTTTGGGATTTAGCACTAACCTGGCAAGTAAGACGAGCAAAAGAACAGAAAGATAACAATACCTTTGAGGCGACATGGTTCCTGTTTTTCCTCCCCAACGTAAATCCAATCGAGGAGGAAAGAAGTCATATTCTATTGACCTGCCATTCTGTTTGGACAGGATTGATCCGACAGAACAAATAATTCCAGGGAGATTACTTTGTGTATTTCAAAATCTGGATAACACAACTCATGTCCCTATGTTCTATGTAAG
>NC_056532.1:11349538-11371010 GCF_019175285.1 Sceloporus undulatus
CCTTTGTAGCTCCTCCAGCGCAGTTCTATGGTCAGTGTCTGTCGGACGTTGACCACAGAGTTCCACTGGATAATCTAGAGATTCCTAGAGAGTTGTCCTCACAGGTAAAAACATGGTATATTTGTTATTTGCGTTTTTCCCATATTCATGGGGGTCTTTTGCCCCTAACCTTAGTGAATATGGAGGGACAAGTGTATAAGTTGCACTATGTATGTAGCAAATAAATATGCCTCTGGCTGCATGTATACTGCAGTAGTAATGCAGTTTGGCACTACTTGTACTGCCACGGCTCAATGGCACTTACATTCTGGGATTTGTAGTTTTGTGAGCTATTTAGCCTTCTCTGTCAGAGAGCTCTGGTGCCACAACAAACTTTGTGGTTGTTGTCGTTAGGGACCCTCGAGTCGACCTCAACTCATGGCACTCCTGTTAATGAAACATCTCCAAGACCCCTGATTATATACCCCACTCTCTTCCATGCCAGCATTCTCTGAAGATGCCATCCACAGATGCTGGCAAAACGTCAGGAATAAACTCTTCTAGAACATGGCCACATTGCCCAAAAACCCCACAAACAACTATGGACGCAGGCCATGAAAGCCTTCGACATCACAATACCAGTGTAACCCTTATGAACATTTTATCCATCATCCTACCAGGGGCTGTGGGAAGTATGGCAGTCTATTCCTTCAGAAACTCAATGTAACCTCTTCCAAAATGTGCCTTTCAAGTCACAGGTGTAGAAAGAGAATCTTGGGTGATCAAAGATCCCTGGTGCCTCCTTTAACCTCCCACAGACTTTTCTTTGGCACAGGGAAAAATAGCAAGGCATGTATCACAACTTTGATGTGACGGAGTGGGCATAGGAACACAAGGACCTGGATGGATTAGACAAAAAGAGGAAACGGTCATAGTGGTTTTAAGGCAGCCGAGGCAATCCAAACACCGTCTCCATGTTCGGTAAAAACGCCAAAGCTTTTCGTCTGAAAAATCCTTCAGCACTTGGGCAGCAAAATGCCAGCCGCAAAGAACATCAACTAGCTAGTGCCCATGCCACTACTAGCATAACTTTTCTTCTTTCGTTTTGGACTGGTTTTGGAGCATAACCACAAAAAAAGTGTTTATGGTTGTTAATCTGCAGATAAATAAATGAACAAGGTGAGTTGCAAAGCCTAGACCTAGCCATTGCTAGCCATGATATTAATTTATTTATTGGTTCAAGGGCATCTCTCCAGGTCTTTGCAGACTCTAATTCCCATCGTCCCTCATTGACTAGAAATGTTGGAAGCTGCAGTCTAGAAACATCTGGATCATAAGCTGCTCATTTGGGTTGAAAGGCATTTTTAGCCCAACCTTCAATTGAAAAAAAAAGGCTCCCAGAGTAACTTTTGGAAATTGGTCATAAAACACCGCATGACCGCTGGGTTTTATTTGCGCATTGTTTGTTTGTGGTATCTGTGTTTTATGGAGTTTATATTTAACCAGCGTTGGCAACAATAAATCATAGAAAAGCAGTATCTGTCTCCCTGTGTGTCTATCTCTCTGTCTGGTCTATGGAAGTATCCTTGGATGCTCTCATGATGGTCAAAACTGACCATTTGGGATGCTGCCATCGGAGCTCAAGCATCTTCTTCAGCTGTCTGTGTTTGTGTGTGCCTTCAAGTCACAGGTCAATTTATCACAATCCCATGAATTTCATAGATTTTTTTATGGCAAGGAATCCTCAGAGGTGGTCTTGCCGATCCCTTCCTCTGAAATATAGCCTACAGGAACTTCGTTGGTGATCTTCCATCCAAGTACTAATGAAGCCTGCCCCTGCTTCATTCACTTCCAAGATCAAGAGGGATCTGGTGCCTTTAGGGTATTTGTAGTTAACAACAATTTCAAGAGGCTTATTGCAAACTTTTTGAAGCTCCATGGGCTTCTTCATCCGGCAAGATGTTACAAACCAAACATGAAGAAGCCCATAGAGCTTTGAAAGCTTGCAACAAGTATATTGTGCATTTTGGTTGGCCAATAAAGGTATCACTGACGGATTTGTGTTTGCATTTGTTAAGTGGCCAACACACAGTTTCCCCTGCAGGTTGTCAACAATTTCGAGACTAAAGCACCTTCCCAAGATATTGGACTACAGCCTTACGTTCAGATGGGTGATGGGAGTCATAATCCAGAATTTAAAGAGGGCAGAAGTTTAATTTGGTTTAAACTTTAGGTAGGGAAACTGTAGTACAGATGTTTTGGACAATAATTATCATCATCTCTCATAGTTGTTAGTTCTTGGTGACACTTCTGCAACTTGAGGTCCAAAATATGTGTTGGCCGAATGCTCCACACCATTGGCTTAGACCACCATGGAAATTCGTGATGATGATGATGATGATGATGATGATTAACCTTCCTATCAAGAGACTGCCATGGCAGACTGGATGGCCCTTGTGGTCTCTTCCAGCTCTATGATTCCTGGGAGTTTATCACACTGGGGCTGATGTCGGCATTAAAGAGAGATTAAAGCGCATTTAAAGCATCCTGCAAATAAAGCAGAAATGGCAAGTATTTGCTTGAATGATTATCACACACAGTTGCGCAAATAAAGTGATGTCGTAAATGCATTGCCTCTGAAATCCCGAAAGTAAAAAGATGCTTCTTTGTGACCACTTTAATGGCGGGTTTTGTGCGACGTCGTATGAAATCGTTTCATGGGCAGAGAAGGCTCAAGACCTTGTGAAACTACAAATCCATAGGATGGAGCTACAGCACCTAAAGTGGTGCCAAACTGCATTATTTCTACAATGTAGATGCACCCTATCAGCCCCGAATCACCTGTCTGCTTTGCTCCCTATGGCCTGGATCTCCTTAGATTTTGAAGAAGGGGCCTGTCCAAGGAAAGGAGAGGAGTTGAGAGAGGCCCTGCCAGAAAACTCAGCTTTCTTTTGCCTAAATAATTGATGTCTTCCTAGCACTTTGCAAACAAATCCTTAAAATGTTCTTTGTCCAAAGCCGGCCAAAATACTACCCCGTCCACCTGCCTGGGGTTGGGGTTAGATTAGGGTGGTATTGGGGCTCCCAAAATGCCGAAATTGCCGTCAGTCATCGTCACGGGGTGGAGCATGAAATGTACCCCCAGCCGGACTGACTTTGGGGAAGAGGAAAAAGAGGGCTGTAAAAAGGCTCAAGAGACCACCAGCAGGCTGGGCCTCTGTTCCTCCCCATTCCTCTTCTTTTCTCCCTCCTTGCCTTAAATGCCAAAGACGATTAAGGGACACATCCGGGAAATCGAAGGCATGCCCTTTCACGTATTTATTTGAAAGCAGGCGGGGGTTCAAATCTGGCAGAGCTCAAACAAACACTTAACTAGTCAAGCAAACCCAAGTTACACAGAATTTCTTTCCTTTTTTAAAAAAATCGTGACTGTTAGAGAATTCTTTTTTGGGGTTATGAGGGAAAGTCTGGACCTCTTGGGGGTTCAACCTGGGAATCTGCGGAGCTAGCATGTGGAAGGTTCTTTATTCTTTCATCCTGACTGTTTGTCGAAGACATTTTTCCTGTTGTTTTCAGAGTGGATGCGTGGTGCTGCCATGTCCTTTTTAACGAGGATGGTTTCCTCTGGATTTAGTAGAGATCTTTTACTTCACGAAGTTGTAGTCTGCTGGTAGCCATTCAACATGACACACCTGTGCCCATGTAATTGGAGAGATCTGTAGGCCCCTTTAAGCTTCACTGAACGAAAGAAGTATGGCCGCAGGAGCTTTTCTAGCCTTCATTCTGCTCCTTCAGATGCTTTGGCATCTCCGATACATCTGAGGACGTAGACTGAAGTCTAGGAAAGCTCATGTTATCTG
This sequence comes from Sceloporus undulatus, assembly GCF_019175285.1. Lineage (NCBI taxonomy): Eukaryota > Metazoa > Chordata > Lepidosauria > Squamata > Phrynosomatidae > Sceloporus > Sceloporus undulatus. Next base: position 11,353,378 of record NC_056532.1, read on the forward strand.
CCAACTTTCTTTCTTTTCAGTTAGCTGGAAAGGTGTGTGCTACAGATTCTACGTGCTCCTTTTTGCCCCGGGGGAAAAACAACAGGGGGTTTGTTGTGTGACCATGGCAGGGTAAAACACATGGCGAATATCTCTCGATCTCTGAAATTATCCATTGCTATACATTGGCTTCCCCAAGGTGTTTGTTGACCACTGTGGAAAATGAGTGTTTGGTGAGAGAGAACTTCATACTGTAGCGTCAGTTTTTTTAAATTGTGTTTTTCCCAGGGTGCAGATTGTCAAACCTCATTCGGACAGCTTTCCTAGCCTGGTCCTCTCTAATTTATCTTCAACTCCATGATTTCCTCAGATTGGTTGGGGTTGTGGGACCGCAGTCCAAAAACATCTGGAAACATTGCTTGGATGAGACTGCAATGTCTTGGGTCCTGGGAGCAAGCCCCAAAGCGAGTCAATGCGCGTGACCACGACGAGTCGGTGGAGAGAGATTACTTACTCGGGGGGTCACGTAATACAGATAGTTAAGCTTGCATAACATCTGGCGGCTTTTTGTTGACACAAAACAGGAAGATAGAACAGTTTGTAACTGGGCCTTATCCAGGTCTCCCACGGCGTTGTGTTTTCGTGTGTCGCTCTGTGTTATCGTTAAGTGTGCAGCCGTAGGCTCCTGAGGTTGTGGAAGTCGACATGCGCAATGGTTCCCTGATCTTTTGATTTAAATAAAAGTTTGCCAAGCCTCAAGAGCTGGCAGTGCCCTCCTTGTTTCTGAGGAAAATAAGGAGGCCATGCTTCATCATACAGGCTATAAGAAGGTTTTCACATTTACGTGCTGGCTAGTACGAATAGTTACCTTCGTGTGATTCAAACGACTCAATGGAGAGGATAATTCAAAGATATAGTCAGTTCGTTGTAGAATAGTATAGGGCTGTTCGGTCAGTGGGAATGCCACCCCTCGGAGGGTGATAGAGTTTCCCTTCCTTGGAGTTCTTAAACAGAGCTGGATGGCCATCTGTCCACGGGATGCTTTGATTTGGATTTCCTGCATGCAGAATGGGGTGGACGGATGGCCCTTGCAGTCTTCTCCAACTCTATACGATTCTATGATTCTATGATTCTATATAGAGAGATCTTGCCACCTTTGAGGACTCCTGAAAGAAAGAGTTGGCAGCATGAGCTTCCTAGACTTCAGTCTACTTCCTCGGATGTATACATGTGCATGAGGTATTAACACCGTGTGTGAAAAGACCCAGCAGTTTGAATTTATAGAGATACACTGAGGACTCCTCTCATTGATCCTTTGGTCTCTGTCTTCCCAACTCTTTCCAAAGGGCATCACTATTTATTTGTTATATTCGTCTCTCAGTTTCTACACTGTTCCCCAAGCAGTGTCTACAGATCACAGAATACTCTTCAAAGCCGGAGACGCAACTTAAAGCCCCTCTGAAAAGCGGACCCAGCCAACCTCTGTGGGAAAACCTTTTGAAGACCTCCACCCGCAAATGCCCTCTGTCCCACGCTAAAAGAAGTCCTCCTGATTTTAGGTGCGAACCTTTCTCACTTTATGTTTACAACTCTAGGGAGATCAGTGGACTCAAAGAGGAGCATCTGGTCAAGTTGCCTGATTAGCTCAATGGGTCATAGAACCTAGAGAAATTCAGAGAGTTGGAAGCGACCCCAGAGGACCTTCCAGTCCAACCCAATTCTGCCATGGTAGAATGCACCTGAAAGCACCCCGACAGATGGACATCCAGCCTCTGTTTATTAACATCCAAGAAGGCGACTCCACCACTGCTGAGGGAATGTGCTTCAACTCTCAAACAGCTCTTACTGTCAGGAAGTCTTCTAATTTAGGATAGAATCCTGTAGTTCAAACCATTGCTCCATCTCTTGTTTTCTCTGGAGCACAAAAAACAAGCTGCTCCATCCCAATTGGCAATCCCTTTAAAATATTTAAACAGGGCTAAATCCTCTCTCACAGGCAAAACAACCCACTCCTAAGATCCCATAGGCATGGTTTCCAGACCCTTCACATTTTGTTGATCTCCAACTTGTCCACAACCTTTTGAATGGTGGTGACCACATCTTGTACAAGTATCCAGGTGAGATCTGACCAAAACCTTTAACTTGATCCCCAATCTCTATCCAGCACCTAACCACTACACCACACTTGGAAAAATGTTTATTCTTGACCCATATGTATCTGCACTGCCTACATTTGAAGCTGGCGACATTCTGGTATAGTTACAAAACTATTTCTTTCTTTTGACAAATCAAATTCTCTGCAAAATCCTTCTCTTTCCAAACATTTGATGCATTTGTTTGTTTGTTAAAGTGTTTGTGATCCAAATTCCAAAGGAAATAAGTTTATAGTATTGATAAGGTATGGCTTTATTTTTTCCCCTTGAGGATGTTGATACGTGTTATCATCCCTCTTTTTGGGTAAGATAACCCAACAACTCAAGGAAACAAAATCAAAAGAAGAACTGGGTCTGTCTTTGATATTTTCCACAATGCACCTTGTTGACCCTTTGTCCTCTGCTGAAGCAGCACCTCTGTCTCCCAGCCAAATCGCCCTTACAAACAGGGATGGGGAGGAACTATGATGCAAAGGGGTCATTTTCCCCCCTCCACACCATCCCCACAAAAAAAATTGTTACACCATCATTCACACATATGGTGATGATCATCAATCACTTCCATTCTGAATTTGCCAAATATTGCTGGCTTTTGAGTTATTATGTAATTTTGGTGGAGGATATCTTTTCAGTGGTATTTTTGCTAGTTTGTGGGGAGAAATTTTGGGCTTAATATCAGAATCATAGAGTTAATTGAACATTTCAAAGGGTCAATTAGTCCAGCCCAATTATGCCATGCAAGGAACTCACAATGTGCGGTCATTTCAGAGAATTATTTGGCGAAACTTCAGGAACAAACATCTAGAACTTGCCATAAAACCCCATAAAAAATATGGATGCCGTCCAATGAAAAGCCTTCGACGTACGATCTTTAATGGGTTCCATGGTCCTAGCCAGGATTTCAAACCTAATAGTCCTAGTCCAAAACCATGGCAACCAATTGGCTTCCGACAAGATGAACTTGGACGGAGCTTTAAGACCAGAGTAGGTGGAAGTGAATGATTATTTTTGAAATCCCCAATTCTGTGATAATGGAGTTGCAATCCAAAACACACTTTCTTCTTGAATTTTTTTTGCACGCAAAAGGTTATGATTCTTCCAGGGAGAGGTCAGTTTAGTTGAAGGAATCAAATTGTGAGCCAGGGAGGCTGTTGTTGTTACAACACACACACAAATTCAAAATCTGGGCTTCGAGCCCAAACCTGGCGACCGAGAGTACATCAAACACCCGCCGTCTCCCATCAAGAGCTTATGGGTGTGATGTGTCTGATTTGATTGTGATGCAATCTTGAGGGTGGTTTTTTTATCAGTGGGTGCAAGCTGGGTTTTTTTTGGCTACGCCGGACTCTGTGTTTGGAAGTTGACGCGGGGGAAAGACAGACAGACAAAAGGTATGGATTGAGGGGCTTTAATAAATAGTATATCTAATCCAGAATTCCAATTTAAGATAGAGCGAAAGGACAGTCCTCATTGATTACAAACGGGAGGAAGGTGCCAATTCCAATGGCGAAACTGCTCAGATCTCCAGCATTTTCATTCTGGCTAGTATAGGAACAAAAGAGGAAAGGTGCAGTCTGAACGCCACCCAAAAAGTTTTTTTGCAAAGCCAAGGAGAGGAAAAATACTGCTTTCATTCATCCTTCTTAAAGGTCACAGAATACAGTGGATCCTGCTGGCAGAGGTTGGGATGGATGGCATTTGGGTCTCCTCAAATCTGTTTTGCACAGATATGTACAAAACTTTTAATACTCAGTTTTTAAAAATGAAGTACTTTGATACAAATGAAAGTTGGAGCATGAGCTTCTAGACTAAGCCTACTTCCTCAGAATGCATATTAATGGTGTATGTTGTTGTTGTTTCAAAGATTAGCCATGTAGTCTGTAGAATCAGTATGTAGAGAGATCTTTGTAGCCCCTTTGAGAAAAATGAAAGAAGTTGGCAGCATGAGCTTAAGATTTAAGTCTACTTCTCAGATATTAGTGAAGTCTAGGAAATCTCATGCTGCCAACTTCTTTCTTTCAGTGAAAGTCTCAAAGTGGCTAGAAGATGCTCTAACATACGATATACATACTAAATGGCTATATCTTTGAATTCTACCTCTAAGATCTGATGTTTTTTAAGTTATTTTTAACCTGCAATTTTATCCTGTTTTGATCGAAGTTGATTCTAACTTCTATAATGGATTTTTTTCCTTGGTCATAAATGTAAATCAAATATCCTATCTAGTTGCCTGTTAAAATACTGCAAAATAAAAAGCTGCTTTGGGTCTCTTTGGAGAATTATTTAATAATGATAGCGTGGGTCTAAGAGTCTCCGGAAGTCCCGCCAAAGCCACACTCCTCCTAAGCACAGGGAGGCAGCTTTGGTGCAGCTTCAGGATCTTAGGATGCATGCATCATTAAATATATAACCGGCAAAGAGACCCAAGAAGCTTTATTTTGCAGTCTGTAACAGGCCTGATACTAAAAGCAAAACAAAGCAAAGGCAGAAAATTGCATTTCTTCCATCCAGGGGAAATAAAAAACGACAAGACAGTGCGGCATTTTGCAACAAACCCAAATCTAACTCCCAAAGTTGGGTCACTTCACTTGCCTCATGGGACTGCCAAAACCCTGGCTTCGTACTGGAACAGACTATACCTCTTGAAGGTGGGTTGGTTATTATTAAAAAAATGTATAAAACATACAGTAGAACCCTTGTTATCCCTGGTTTTTGTTCCAGGACCCCCTAATCACAAAAATCCGGATGCCAAGCCCTTAAAATAATGGCAGAGCAAAATGTGTCCTTATATAAAATGGAAAAAAAACAAAAAGGTTGAATAGTTGAAGTTTATACTTTTTTTGGAACATTTTTCAAACATGAATGCTGAACACTCTATAAAAAATCTGTGGATAAGGTGGGCCAACTGTAAAGCAATGAACCTTGTTTCTTCGCTGAGGTTGGTTCCATGAGCCTCCGTGGATAAACAAGTCCATGGAGCTAAAGTCCCACTAAAAGAAAGGACTAATCCCTTATATAAAACTGACAAAGTCAAGTTTGTTTTTTGGAATGTGTATATATTTAAAAAACATTTTCAGATGGATGCTTGATTTGTGATAACGAGGACGACTGTCTAACCCACTTTTATTTTTGACCCCAGCGTTCCATAGAAATGTAAGTTGTGCAAGAAAAGGGAATCATAGTGCTGTAATTGTTTAGTGCGAGGGAAATTTGATATATTTGAATTTGAGAGTATAATCTAGAATCATGAATTATTAATTTCACATCTCTTCGGGGGTGGCTCAGTTTAAGCACTAGAATGGCACATGCCCCATCTCTGCTTTGTGCAAAGTGGTTTCTTTTCTTATCCCATCAGTTGGGAGCAACACTGGAATATTTTTGTGTAACCGAATGTCCTTGCGTTGACCAGATTCCACAACTCATCTCGAAAATTGGATTATTAGTATTAGATAAGCTTATTAATAGTTCTGTAATTTACACAACACTGTAACGACAATAAATAGAGTTTTGGAGTTTGTTCTGGTTGCGTTCAATCGTTCCAACTTCTGGCGATCTAAGGCGAAAGCTATACTGGGTCTTGGCAAGGTTTGTTTCAGAGGAGGTTTGCCCTTGCCTTCCCATAAGGCCGAAGAGCATGACTCACCCAGGGTCAACCCAATGGGTTTTTTCCATAGCTGAGCGGAGGATCGAAACCCTGGTGTCCAGAGTCAACACTGAGCCACTACGTCACAAGTTTCTCTCAACTTTGCAGCACTTATCGACAAATCCCAACAAATCAAGAACGGCAAGCAACGTTTTCTTCTTTACAACCATAAACTGATCAGTGCATTAGGCGCATCTACACTGCAGAATTAAATCCCACTTACACACCCTTTGACGCATGGCTCAATGCTATGGCTCAGGGATTTTATAGTTTAAACCTCCTCTTTTACAATGAGATAGATCTTGTAGCACCTTGAGACTGACGAAAGGAAAGAAGTAGAACCAAAGGAAAACTTTCGTAGGCTTCAGTCTAACTTCCTCAGATGCATTATAGATGAGAAGTGAGAGACAATTCTATGGACCACAAATACAAATACCAGTTCCGTGAAGTTAAAATGACATCAAAAACTACGGCGGGATAAAAACCGCCGCTTTGCCATGTCAAACCCAAAGTGAAGATAGATAGAGATAGATAGATAGATAGATAGATAGATAGATATAATAAACAATTTTAATGGATACTGAAATGCATTGCCACTCTTACACGTGGTTAAACCATTTAATATTTCGTATAAAACAAATACCTAGTTATATTCTATTTTGGCCATATACCGTTATCAACATCCAAAAACAATAAATTGCGTTAACTTTTTTACAAGAAACATTGCATTCAATAGTTTCAAGTCTTATGATCTCTCCCAAATTACTAAGGCAAACAGGACAAAATAAGGATATTCCAGCTCAAAAAATGTTTTTTTCCTGACCGCGACATTTTCCTTTAAGCCCCAAATTTCTAGCATTGCAGAGCATGAGGATACCGAAAGCATTTGCTCCCCAAACTCTTCTGTTTGCCGATTTGTAACCCCTTTGGTCACTTTTTTTTACTTTCGATGACTCTATTTGTAATGGAAATTGTGTGTTTTGCAATGCTAAAAGTTTCTTATTTCTTAAGAAATAGAACAAAATTCTATTGGGGGGCACATTGCCCCATAGCTAACACTCCCCAAAGATAGCCTTCTCTCTTCCTCGTCAAGCCAGCCTTGATCATAATATTACTATTACAGTAAAGTATATATTGGCCACAATATTTAATTAATATCTGTTAGGATTATCTTGATTAATCAGACACTAAGGCCTGTTACAGACTGCCAAATAAGCTGCTTGGGTCTCTTTGGAGTATGCTGTTAAATGAGCATGTGGTCCTAAGAGTCCAGAGGTCGCACCAAAGCCACACGCCATTCCTAAGTACTGCGAGTGCAGCTTTGGTGCAGCTTCCAGATTCTTAGGATGCATGCCTCATTTAAATAGCGTACCTCCAAGCGACCCAAAGCAGCTTTATTTTGGCCGTCTGTAACAGGCCATAGAATCCATGCATTAAAATCATAGAATCATCTGCATAAAACCCTGCATAGAAATGACCCTAAATGCTCATCTCTGGTTTATTTATAGATCTAAATGAGTACTTGGATTGTCTATCAGGAATAATACAGTGAGATTTTTTAAAACACCAATGAGATATATGCTATGGTTGCCCAAAGTAGCACCAGGGAGGTTGCCATTGCCTTCTCCTGAGGCTGAGAGAGTGTGACTTGCCAAAGTCACCAGTGGTTTCGTGGGTGGATTAGGATCGAACCCTGGTCACCAGAGTCATAGTCACCACAGTCAACAGCTTTGTCAAATGGGACAGTTGGAGGTTGTGCTCACCCTCATTCCTGGGGGTAAATTCATTCATCCCTCAATATTGGCGTTTTTATATTTATGGATTTGATATTACTTCACGGATTGATTAAATATGTTATTTCTAGGAATATCTAGTCCTCCAATGCAACTCTATGGTCAACTTTAACTAAAAGTTGCACTGAAAGACTAGCGATTACTAGAGAGAATACTACTAGGCCTTGTAGCTGTCATGCAGTTCTGTGGTCAGTGTTGTTGGCTGTTGACCACAGAGTTGCAATGGAGGACCTAGAGACACTCTCAGCCTCAGAGAAAGGCGACAGCAAAACACCTTGCCAGTAAACTCCAGATATTTCGGCTTAGGTCCACCATAAACTGGAAGCCACTGAAGGTGCACAGCAGGACAAACTCCTTAAGCGCAGCGTTCCCACGGATACTTTCTCGCTCCCCAGACCCATTTCCTCCCACCTCTCCCCCATTTGATATTTTTTCTCTTGCAGCTGATTCCTTCGCCAACTTGAGGATGACATGTCTTAAAGAGTTCGCTTGCCAAAATGGAGGAGTGGTTTTGAGCGACTCATACTCCCTTGCCCTCCAGCGGCGGCCCAGTTCAAAGATTTTCATTTTTCCTTTCTTTTCTTTTGGTAAACTCCCAAGAATTAAAAACACCCGGGTTCGGCCTAGGAACTGCTCCTGGCATTACTTGGAAATGTGAAAAGGATGGTTGGTAACAGAAACAAGAACCGTATAGAGTCTGATACTAATGGCTTCTCTTACTCCAGAACTGCAAGTGAAGGAGGACCTATTGAAAGTTTGGACGATACCTTCTTTTATTTGAATGTTCATCTGTACAACTGTGGTGGATGCTTCCTATATCGTGTTCATAATGTCACTAGGGACTGTCCTTGTAACATCAACCTTGTAACATCACAGCCAGTCCTCTCTGATCTCTCAAGTCTTGGGTTTTGGACCAGAAATCTCCGGACCTGATCTTCCTGGTCACTATAAAAATTAGCCCACGATCTGAGACCAGGCCCTTTTTCCAGGAGTCTCCTTTGGAGTCTTTAAACAGAGGCTGGATGGCCATTGTTGGGATGCTTGGATTGAGAGTTTCCTGCATGGCAGAATGGGGTTGGACTGGATGGCCCTTGGGGTCTCTTCCAACTTCTATGATTCTATGATTCAAGGGGTAGGAGAGGAATCTCAGGGCAGGTTGCTATCTTGGAACTCTGTATAATTTCCCCTCATTTGCTAGATTCAATGGCTTTTATTTGAACCTGTCGTCGTTCCAAACTGTGGTTTCAGGTGTGAGTCCTTGCTCTTAAGGACGTTGTCCCGGTTTGCCTCCTTGTAACATCACACTTGTTGACAACAGCCAGGACTTTCACTATCCTCCTCCCTGACATTGCAAAAGGTTTAATCTAAAAATCTCAGGTTCGGTCCCTGAAAATCTCAGACAGCTTGGGATAGTCATTTCCGTTTGTATCGATGATCTTGAAAGTTCAGACAGCTAGAGGGTGATCCTGCAAACTGCACAACTTCCAATATGTAAGAAACTTCCTCCCAGCTATGATGACGAATTGCACTTAGGTTTTTTGTAAATGGGCTCAGCTGAGAACTTTTCATTTCACCCTCTCCATAAAGTAAGAAGCAGTCGCGTTTCCTTCAACTATTCTCATTCGAAAGGGCACCAGTCCTGATTCATAGCAATACTGTAGCATTTTCTCTACTGCTTCATAGTGAACTCAGCATCTCTGAAGCAGTTTACAACCTGGAAGCCATTGCCCCAACAAACTGGTCTCATTTACCAGCCTTCAAAAGGATGGATGGCTGAGTCAACCTTGGAGCCCTGCTTGAGATCGAACTCACAACTTCTGGGTGCAGTACTGGCATTTAAACCACTTCAGCTGCATTTTAAAATGTCCCCAATTGTCTTTCTTGCTCCCACATTCTCCATTTGTCCTCAGCTTGCTTCTCTTGCTGCAAAAAATGAGTCAAAATGCAGAAATGGTTGACCTGCAATGGGAGGAAATAAATCTTCCTGTTCCTAGTTGGCTCAGGCCAAAAGCAACTGCGTGGCCTCTCCTGGCTTGCATGTTTTCCTTAATGTGTTTGGTTGAACTTGGTTTCCAACAAATACCAGGATAGTTGAAACCCTCCATCACCACTACGTCTCTTCTTCACAACTTTGGGCACCTGACACACTTTGACGTGTCTTAGGCCGCCCGTCCAAGGTTCCATCTGCAAACCGTGGAGGGCGTGGGATATAGTCGGCCATTCCACTGGCTCTGGCGAAATCCAGTCGCAGAGCCAGCCTACCAGTTTGGAGAGAAGAGACGCATTGTCTCGCGCGTAGGTCAAACCGTACTTTGCGAAAGGGACAGAGCTGGGCGGGTGGAAGTGACAATGGACTATTGGGGCTATTCTGAGCACGCCTTGCCTGAGCTGTTGGCCAAGGAGGGCATCATCCAAGGCCTGATCAATTGACTTGGTCTCTCTCTCTCTCTCTCTCAAATTGGAGACGTGTGAATTTTAACTCCCCGCCTTCTTCTTTTTTTTTCTGGACTGCCGAAAAGAGAATGTAAAATAATAAATTCCCCCCCCTCAAGCGAACTGTTCTCAGGAAAACATTCCATTTCACAAGGGCCATGGCTTTCCTCTGTGCCTTGCATTTGAGGACTGGGCTTCGCCTCATCGGAGGGAAGCCATGCAGTAATTGCCTGCATTTTTTAATTCGGGAGGGTTATGATAGGAGAATCAAAGTCACACACACTACAGTCGCCCAGGCGGCTCAGTCACGGGCCATTGCCTCGGCCAGGTTTCTTTGATTTCGTTTTGGGTTAAATATATATGCATAGATTATTTGTTTCCTCCTTTCCCATCTTTCTCATTTTTAAAATGTATATATATCTATATACAGTTATTACATAAGCTATAGCCATCGCGATTCAGTGTACGTAAGGTCCAAATACAAACACAGAATCTAAAATAACAGTGATGAATTTAAAACAGAATACAGGTAACAAGCAAGCAACAAATAAAAATATCCAAATAACAAGATATAAAATCACCATTAATACAGATTAAATTAAAAGATACCATGTATCTTCATGACTCCTGCGATTCTTCTCATGGATTTTGATGCCTAAATCGTAGTTACTTGTGGCCAAGGGAAATTTGCAACCGTCATGGTAATATCGCATTGTTGCCTGCCAATGGGATACAACAATCTGATGCAAAGGAGTCGATTGGAACAGGAGTGGAGATATGATTAAGAAACCTAATCATATATATATTTAATCATATTCATCTACGTCGGCCCTCATATTTTGTGGAGATCCGTCTGGCCCGCCGCGAAATGGAACTCACCAATATTCAGCCCCATAGGCTTGAATGGGGCGTGTGACCATTGACATTAGGAGGCCGCCTCTTCGTGAATATTCAAGACCATGGATCTCAATCCGTGTGAAAACCGAGGGGTGATTGTATTTTTCATCACATTATTTAACCATTAATCTCATATATAGATATATATATAATATATATATATTCCCCTCTTCTTTCCCATCGTTCTTATTCTCCTTGTGTGGCTCTTGCTCTTTGTTTTTTGCTCTTGCTCTTTATTGCATGGCTCTTGCTCTTTCTGTTTAACAAAAGGAGGACTTTCAAAGTCTCTGGTTCGGCTTATGAGATGGAGTGTGCACCCTGGGTAAAGGTGAGGATTTCAGGATCAATTGGAGCCTATTGAAAACTTTGGGAGCATTTTCGCTTGTGAAGGAATGCAATGTATCTGTAACGTGTCCGATTCTCTCGTTCATCTAATCTGCTTTGAGCCTGAAGAATAATGTACTTTGGATTATTTTTAGCTTTGAGACGCAGTGGAGTGTTTTTGCAAACATACCCGATTTCCTGTGTTTACTTGGTTCTTATTTTTGTAATGGCTATTCGACACAAATATTATTCGACCAGGGGCATTTTAGGATTATTCTGCACCTGAGGCTTGAGTTCTGGGAGACTGCCTCTGCCCAAAAGCTCCCCGGACTGTGTCCTCTCGCCCAAACGGTGGCCTGTCCAGTAGGAACAAGGCGCAAGAAAGCAATTTCTTTGCACCCCTTAGTGAGGTATCCAATCTTGTTGGGAAAAAAAAATGAGGAAGGAATCAATTAAGACCCCAAACAGCCTTTTGAAAGGGTCACTAGCTGGATCAAGGGCCGTGACTTTGTGCCTTGCGGGGGAACAGAGGCAGAAGGCTAGCATTATAGCAATTTCCTTGTTGCAGCACAACAAGCTATATTTGGGTGCTGAGTATCACTCCTTGGTGGCCAGATCATAAAGAAAGCATGTGGTCCAACTGTCTCGACTGCGGACAGTCCCAGTTAATAATCTCTTTCGTCCCACATTTTAATTTGATTTTAGAATATCCTAGTTTCTCTCTCCAGCTGCCACTTCCCCCTTTGCCCTCTGCCTTTTTCACTTGCTGTGAACGGAGTTCAAATGCACAATCCACTTGCGCTCAATGACCCACAATGTGTATGTGTTCAAATTCACAAGATGTAGCTGTGTTAGTCTGTAGAATCAGTAGTCAGTAGAGATGATCTCTGTGGCAGCTTTGAGACTAAGAGAAAGAAAGAAGTTGGCAGCAGGAGCTTTCAGAGACTTCAGTCTACTTCTCAGATGCATGTGGTGTAGCAAGAATATTGTATATTTTGTATATTGCAAGAATATTTAAACTATTGTATAAAATGTACCTTCAAGCTATATGTATGAAGTGGTATGGGAACGTAAGGAATTCTGTGTTTAGTTTGGGTTCCCATCTCACAATACAGAAAGGTCTTGTAGCACCTTTTCGACTCACTGGAAAGAAAAGAGTTGGCAGCATCAGCTTTCGTAGACATCAGTCTACTTCTTCAAATGCATATGTGCATTAGATCTCCGAAATGCATCGATAGACTGAAGTCTACGAAAGCTCATGCTGCCAACTTCTCAAAGGTGTCACAAGATCTCTCTCATGTGTATTTGTGCGTGTGAACCTTGCCTTTCCCAGTCGCGTCGGGCAAAAGCAAGCTGCAGCCTTCTTGTTAGTTTGTTGTTCAGCATTAATAGCTTTTGCCATCGTGGGCATGTACATCTCCGTTTTCATCTGTGATATGTTGGAGGGTATGGTCTAATGCAAACCGTTCTGAGAAATGTGCCAAGAAACCCTTGATAATGCTCGGAGGCACACAACAACAACCATGGTCTAGTGACTACATTGCATTGTGATTGTAACTGGCAAAGGTACCTTCACTCCATGAAGTAACTATAAAAATAATCCCACTCCCACATAATGCTGGGTGTGTGTAAAAGATTTCTTCCAATCAGAAGAGACTTTCTGTTGGGTCCTCCTTGTTGGATTTGGGTTATACTCCAAGATTTTAAAAACGTGGGAGGAATTTAAGAATTCTTGTTGTTGTGTGTTTCCAAGTTGTTTTTGACTTATGGCCACCTTAAGATGAACTCTCATGGGTTCCTTGGCTAGATTTGTTTGGAGGAGGCTTCTGAAGGATGAGAGCACAGCAGAATTGGGACCCTATATATAACGAAAGGAGTATTTGAGCAAGGCAGGACTTTACAGCAGATTTCCGAAAGCCCTTAGCTGTTTGCAGGAGTTATAGCTACTGACTGAGTTTTAATCTGATATCCATTCCTTCCCTGGTGTTTTTCTCACAAACTTCCGGTACTAACTGCCACATTTTATTTCCGCTGCAGGGCGTTTTTTCCCCCCTTTTGGAGTTTCCAGCTACAGATTGCGGCAAAATGCTGTACCTCTGTATCCTTATTTTTGTTCCTCCTCCTGTGATTTGGGCCAGTCCCACCGATGATGCTTCAAAAGGGATGTGACATTCGCAGTGCGATTTTACGTGGGTGAGCAGAAAGCACCACTTCCGAATATGTTCTATCAATCCTGCGGGGTACTTATCCTGGCTGGATTTTATATCTTGTGCAACGACTTATTTCTCCTTGTTGCCTGATACAAACACAGTTGTGTAATTTACTTTATGTAATGATTTTAATTTTACTACCACAGGTTTGCTCCCTGGCTTGCCAGTTTAGATTGGAAGGTACAGAACTGGGATCTTTTTAAATCTATTTTATCTAAAAGAAAAAGTGCCCACTTTTTACTTTTGGGTTTCAGCGACAGTCATTTCAATATGGCTTTATTTGCGCAACTGCGTGTGATAATTTTGCACAATTACTCGCCATCCCGCTTTCTTTGCGGGATGCTTTAAATGCGCTTTTAATCTCTTTTGTGCCAATCAGCCCAATGTGATAAAATCCATAGAAAGCCAAGACTGTCAGTTCAGTATTCAAATGGGATCGACAGATAATAAATCTCTCCCAAGAGACCCTAAAGAATGAAATGCACGGATGCGGGGCGGGCGACACGCGGTGGCAGAAACTGAAAGTGTATCATTCGAGAACTCGACATTTTCTCGACTGATCCAAAAGGCCGCGTCGCCTGAATACCGACAGAGCAAGAGGTTTGTGCACGTGTGGCTCTTGCCTTTCTCAGGTATTAAGCGCATAATAAAGGTCTCAGGGTTCAAACTCACTCAGGAAGTTTTAATAAGTTGCGCAATATATAAATGGACTCTTCCAAGTCTTTCCTCCTTAGCGGTTTGCGCTCAATTTTTCAGGCTGTTAAATGGTTCGGGATGAAGGTCACGCCATCTTGTTTCTGTGCCCACAGCTGCGTGCCTGCGCCATTGCTCACTTCCCGCGTTCTCGGAACGCAGGCTGGCATTGCAAGCCGGCTCATGACTGGGCAGTTTATCTCAGGAACTGGAACATGGGTCTATGTGTGGTGTGCCTCATGTTGTACCACAATTGGTAAGCATGGGTCTCAAGTGAAGTTCTGGCACTTTCCATCTCCCCTTGAATGAAATTTACTTTCCGACTGGATGCATATGGACGAAATTAATTATTAATTTGTTTTATTTTATTTTATTTAAATACCACTATTCCAAAGATCATAGCGGTGTGAACAGCAAGTAGATAATTAGCACGTAAGCTATTAGCCCCCAACCGTCTGGGTACTCATTTAGCGACCTCGGAAGGATGCAAGCCTGAGTCAAGCTTGGGCCCTTTGCTGGTCTTGAACTCGCAACCTGTGGTTTGAGTGAATGGCTGCAGTACGAGCATTTAACCACTGTGCCCACCAGGGCTCCTTTTGGCACCTTTGAGACTCACTGAAAGAAAGAAGTTGGCAGCATGAGCTTTCCTCGACTAAAAGCCTCTTCCTCAGATGATAATGTGCAGAGGTATTAAGTCCCGTGTGAAAAGACGCACACAGTGGAATCTTTAAGAAGATACACTGTGGCGGCATCTTGATCCATTCATTGATCCTTTGGCCTCTGTCTTCCAACTCCCTTCAAAGCGCATCATATATAGTATGATAGATGGTGGTCTTTTATATAAAATAGCAAATCAAGAATCAAGATTTGCTTTTGGAATATATATATATTCCAAAAAACAAACTTGGATGTCTTGAATTTGCTGTTTTATATAAATACACCACACACAACATGACCACACACATATATATTCCAAAAGGCAAACTTGATCTTGGTTTGCTGTTTTCTATAAAGGCCTACTATATGTGTGTGTGGTGTGTGTGTGTGTATATATATATATATATATATCCAACGCAAACCTTGTAATCTTGATTTTGCATTTTATATAAAGGACTATATATATATAATATATATATATATCTATATATCTATATATGTTTCAGTTACTGTATATTAGATGACACAGGTTTAATTTCAACCTTGCTATTGAACTATTAAATTTCTCGTTCATCATAGGCCATCATTATCCACCAGCCTAACCGAATACAAACACACCACCACCCACACACAGTTTGTTTGTTTAGAGTATTTACACCCTGCTCTTCAGCCACAAATGATCTAGAGCAGCTTACAAATTATTTTACATTAGGCAGTTCCTCCATCAGGTTCACAATCTAAAAGATACAATATTTTCCTGGGTAAAAAGTTTCTGGTAAGAGTACGGAAACTACTAATAGATGCCTCCCGACTTGGAATACACACCACCACACACCACACACACACACACGCATGCACACACACTATGGCTTGGTAAATATATCTATATATGTGTGTGTGTGTGTGTTGTGTTGTGTGTGTGTGTATTATATTTGCCTGAGGTAAAAAGTTTCAGATAAGAGAAGGAATACTAATAAGATGCTCCAGGCTTAGAGACACCACACACACACCACACACACCACACACACACACACACAAAATGACTTGGAATATACAAGTATTTCTGAGGTAAAAAAGTTTCAGTAGGAGTAAGGAAATACTAATAAGATGACATCCCAAGGCTGGAATACACACACACACACACACACACACACAAATGAATTGGGATATACAAGTCTGTCCTGAGGTAAAAGTTTCAGATAAGATAAGGAATACTAATAGCTGCATCCCAAGGGGCTTGGAATTCCACACACCACACACACCACACCACACACATGCCTGGCTTGGAATATATATGTATTTCCTGAGGTAAAAGTTTCAGCTAGGAGTAGGGAAATACTAATAAGATGCATCCCAAGGCTTGGAATTATTACACATTACATTCCCTATGTGTGTGTGCATGTGTGTATACACACACACACACACACACACATCTATACCATAGCTTGGAATTGGAAAAAATCTTGAGCCAGAACTTTCCTTTCCAAGTGCTTCACCCTTTCCTTGGGGTGGTGAATCTCTCCTTAAAAATTAACAGAGAAGCCATTGGATGGGCATTCAGTGGAGCAAAGGACCCATGTCCAAAGTACAGCAGCAGGTGTTCTTGTGCAAGTTTCAGGGCACTCATGGCAAAGAGAAAAGGTTGCTTTTGGGGCACTTTTGTTGAAAAATTACATTTCCCCCCCTTCCATGCATATGAGGCAATACTTCCATCACCAGGTCATGGCTGCAAGCCTGCTTGAGTTGCAGGTATGCAAAAGCCGATGGTCCAGGTTGCATCCATGGAGTATAGTTGTCTACAGGATAGGATATTTACAGTGTGGTGTGGTGTCCTTTATACTATATTCTATATATATATATCTATATATATGGACACACACACACAAACCACACACACCAAACACACACACACCGGTGTCATTGCAAATCAAGAAACAAGGTTTACTTTTCGGATATATATATTATATATATGGTGTACACTATATATAATATATATATATAATATATATATATATATATTATATATGGTGTCCTTTATATAAAATTGCAAAATAAAGAATCAAGGCTTTGCTTTTCCAAAATAGATAGAAGATGTTATATAAAAGACTGCCTGTTGTGTGTGTGTGTGTGTGTGTGTGTATGGTGTCCTTTATAAAAAGTAGCAAAAACATGAATCAAAGCAAAATCAAGAATCAAGTTTTGCTTTTTTGAATTAATATCTATACAGTGTCCTTATGTAAAATAGCAAAAAACAATAAATCAGCTTTGCTTTTTCAAATAGACAGATAGAAATATTATATTATAATTAAGACACTCCATCTATCATCATCATCTATCTATCTATCTATCTACTATCTATCTATCTATCTATCTATCTATCTACCTAAAGTGTCCTTTATAAAACAAAAGTAGCAAAAATAAAGAATAAGGTTTTGCTTTTCAAAATAGATAAATAGATTAGAAGATTATATAAAGGACCAAAGTAGCAAAATCAAGACTTATGCTTTTTGATTATTGATTATGTGTTACCATGAGTATCGATAGGTTTATTCAAGCTGCGGCATGCTTAATCGAGAAGCAATTTTTGGAAAATCTGATGCATCTACCATTTGAGATATATATCGTAACACAAAAGAAGGACAAAGGCAAGTAAAATGTAGGTGATTCAAGAAATGTAGGCATTGCTTGTCCTCTGTGAATGTAGACATGTCCAGAGCAAAGAAAGATGTGTGGCGCCCTGCATTGACATCTTAACAAAAAAAACCCACACAAACCCAAAAAGGTCCAAGAAAGTTTAAAAGCTTTGAATTTCTTCAAGGCCCTGAAGGGGACTTCAAAGTGGCTGCTGTTT
>NC_056532.1:11371035-11378593 GCF_019175285.1 Sceloporus undulatus
GGTGCAACTCTGCGGTCGATGTCCGACAGACACTGACCATAGAACTGTGCTGGAGGAGCTACAAAGGCCTAGTAGTGTGTCCTCTCTAGGAATCTCTAGGCCTTTCAGTGCAACCTTTAGTTAAAGTTGACCACAGAATTGCACTGGAGGACATAGATATTCCTGGAGAGAACATATCAATCAAATCCATAAATAATGAAATCCACAAATATCAAAGCTGCAAATATGGAGGGATGGTTGAGTATACATGTGTACAGTCAACAGGAGGTTATGCCAGGGTATGTCCCTTAACGTGATTTCAGCCAATGTGTTGGAGCATTTACCTGTTGGAAGAAAAGTGTTATGGGGTATATGCCATACGTTCTATGTGAATGTTTGCATTATCTGGTAAAAAAAGACACACGAGAGCTTTTCAGTGCTGCTTCTCTGTGGACACAAGGCTCCTACTTGCTCCACAGCAAAGCAATTCACAAGTAGGAGAAAATTTGTTCTAATGACTACTAGACCATGAATTTTGATGGCCCCTGGCTTGAGTATTTATTGGCGGAGTGAAATGGGGCCTGAGGTCTACCATTTAGGTCACTTGTTCAAAGTTTTAGATGTTATTCCCAAGGCAGGATTTGATTGAATGCTTACCTGTACTTCTGGAATGATTTTCAAAACATCCTCTCACCATTTACAGCATCGGGGGGGGGGGACTATCTTAAAATATAAAATTCACAAAGCTAGGGCTAGAAATTAAACACCGGCATATAAAGCACGTGGGAGGAACACATTTCACAAGAAAGAGAAAATGCAAAAAGGAAGACGTAACACCAATTTTTACAAGTCTATGCGTTCCTAAAGGAAAAAAAAAGAAATGAGAATGAGCATTTAGTCTTAGGGAAGGGATTATGCATTTCTGCCAGAGTTTAAACGATCAGGATGTAATCCAAAATTCATTTTTTCTGAATTCAGCTCTAGATTTCAGACTGAAACCTCATTTTCAGCCCTGTGTTCACATACTCTCTTAACGTTTTACAGATGAAAACCAGGACTTCGGTGATGAAGCAACACAAAGTTATTCATTGGGACCATTCCTTCCAAACTGGGACAGTTGGACAGTACATACTAGCTTTGCTTTCTTATGGGACTGGTAAGCAATATAATTTATTTAATATACAATTCCAACATCTTATGATTTACACATTACCATTGTCAGTCTATTAGAGGACAGAAAGCTTAACTTCCTTATCGGTCTACGAAATTAATGGGCTGGATCCAAATCAATGTGAGAGTCAGTGTGGTGTAGTGGTTTGAGCATTGGACTACAACTTTGGAGATCAGGGTTCGATTCCCTGCTCAGCCATGGAAACCTTGGGCAAGTCACATACTCTCAGCCTCAAAGAATGGCAATGGCAAACCCCTTCTGAAGAAACTTGCCAAGAAAACCCCATGAAAAGTTCACCTTAGAGTCGCCAGAAGTCGGAAACAGCTTGACGGTACACAACAGTAACAACAAAGGCACACAACAATTACTATTTTGGAGACTATGCCTTGCAGAATCACCAAGCCAGCCATGGTCTTGCTGGCTGAGGGGATCCTGGGAGCTGTAGTCCCTCAAAGTAACTTTCCAGCTCCAATCTTTTCCTTCTCATTCCTTTCATTGCACGTTTCCACTCAGGCATCCACCCAACTTTTAACCAAGGCTGCTTCAGTTCTACCTGGGAACCTCCTTCAACTTCCATGGTATTATTTTCCAACAGTCTTTGATGTGAAGTCGAAGGCTTTCACGGCCAGCATCCATAGTTTTTTGTGGTTTTTTGGACTATGAGGCCATGTTCTAGAAGAGTTTATTCCTGATGTTTCACCAGTATTTGTGGCTGGCATCTTCAGAGAATGCTGGCATTGGCAGTATATATACCCCACTCTCTTCCATGCCAGCATTCTCTGACGATGCCAGACACAGATGCTGGCGAAACGTCAGGAATAAACTCCTCTGGAACATGGTCTCATAGCCTGATAAAAGCCCACAAAAAACTTTAATCCTTCTTGAACTTGCTTTCATCCTCTGCTGGCTCATTCCATTGCTCCTTCATAAGTCAGAAATGACTAAAGGCACATAACAACAATTAACTACTCTTGCACTTTGAATTCTGTTTGCAGCAAATGAAGTAAACTGAGGACAAAGAGGAAAAGCAGTAGGAGGAGAGAGAAAGTGGGGGTATTTAAAAAGCAGATGAATAAGTGGGATGGCATAGGATTGATCAGGACTATCTCTGCCCAAATCAGGACAGTTGGAGAGTACGCATGCCAACTCATTCAAAGAAAAGAATAACTCCTTCCCTTTTTGCTCAACAGCAGTAGCCCTTCAGCACTTCCTCGAATTCAGACTGTAAATAGTAGGACTATTGCAAGTGGAAACAATTCCCCTGCAATGCCTGTCGACTAACCTGAAAATAAAATAAAACGAGAATCGAAACGCCCTCTCTTTGATGTTGGCTCCTTTCTTCGAAACCACAGCTTCCCCATCAGCCAAAAGGCAGGGATCAAATGTAGGTCATATTTAGTAAAGGTGGAGACAAAACACAGGTAAAGGAGCTGGCCGCCTTGGCATTGCATCACTCTCTGGGCAAGCGTCGTGTGACTGAACAGGCCAAGAAAGCGAGGTGGCAGGTGGAGGGAGGGGGGCGGAAAAAAGCCGGGATGCCATTTGTAGCCGAAGGAGTAAGAATTCCTGTTGGTGTTTTAATGGCCCTGTTTGTGAAAAACACCTCTCACCCACAGAGTGAGAGAGGTTGGAGTATGGTTTGTGGGACACACTGAGGCGTTAAGGAAAATGGGAAAATAGAACCTTTGTTTGTGAAGTCGAAGGCTTTCTTGGCCAGCATCCATTGTTTTTGTGGCTTTTTGGGGCTCTGTGGCCATGTTCTAGAAGAGTTTATTCCTGACGTTTCGCCAGCATCTGTGGCTGGCATCTCCAGAGAATGCGGTATAGAAGAGAGCTGGATATATATTGTACTAGGTTACCCTGCGGCAGGGGACTGATTTCCTCATCCTTCGCCTCAACAACAGAACAATCCACAGATTCATATGGAAATCCTTCTGGCACCCAGGGTCACATCGGGGGCTGGCAGCTCAGAGAGTTGGCATGGAAGCCGCTGGATATTGATATCCAGCTGTCTTCCATGGCCAAATTCTCTGACCACCCCGGGGGGGGGGGGCCCCCCGCTGCCAGCCCCAGATGCTGGCCCAAAACTCAGGAATAACTGTTCTCGCAACCTGCCCCTAGTCCGAAAACCCAAAAAAACGTGAAACTTGGTGTTTCCCCCCCCTTTTAAAATAAGAACATAATACACACTCTTCCGGTTTAAGCACTCTGTCCCAGCGAAATGGAATGACTGTGGGCTTTTTAATTGGCTCTTTCCAGGTTCAGCAACGAATCTCTCTCCCCACCGCAGCTTGCTTTTTGTAGGTTCTGAAGTGTTGTTTCATATTTGCCAAGAGCTGCTGCACAAGGGAGGACTCTGGCTTAACCACTACACACAGTGCATCCACTTTTCAGCTCTTTAATACTGTTTCCCCCCCCCTCCTCCACCTCCTACTTTCCTCCTTGACCCACAGCTACAGAATTCAAAGTGTTTAGGTATTTGAAGGGGTAGAGCAAGCTTCTTCTCTGCTGCTGCAGAGAATAGGACATGGAGCAATGGATTCAAAGTGTTTACGTATTGAGGATGGAGCAAGCTTGTTTTCTGCTGCTCCAGAGACTAGAACACAGAACAATGGATGCAAGCTGCAGGAAAAGAGATTCCACCTCAACATTAGGAGGAACTTCCTGACAGTAAGGGCTGTTCAACAGTGGAAGACGTTCCCTCGCAGAATGGTGGAGTCTTCCTCCTTGGAGATCTTTAAAGAGAGGCTGGATGGCCATCTGTCGGGGATGCATTGATTGTGAGTTCCTGCATGACAGAATGGGGTTGGACTGGATGGCTCTTGCAGTCTCTTCCAACTCTACAAGTCTATGATTCTAAGTTCAAGAGTAGTTTGCACTCAACCCAGCAGTGTTAGTACACCTTGCATACCCCTTGTTCTATTTGAGGTCTCCATATTTTCATATCTGGAGCCAGACATGTTCTGGAGTGGTCACAAGGACCTTTGGAGCCCTGGGTGAATTCCCCATGGGAACAGGGTGACCAGATGTCCTAACCACAGAGGAGGACACGGCACCACAAAATGGAGAACGTTCAAGAAAAATGCAGATCATTACCATATAAAAGCTAAAAAAACACTCACATGGACATAACTGCATGCTTCGTAGCCATGCTCAAAATGGACAATATTTTGGAATTCCTCCTAGACAGAAGGCTGAAATGTAGGACATGTCCGAGAAAAGGACGATGTATGTGGGAAGAATAAGGAGATCCAAAGACATGTGGAAGGACCCAGATAATACTGACACTAAATGGGTGTGTTGATCGCTTCTTTCTCCCCCAGACTCTACAAATTTTCTTGCACCAAGAGACAAAGAAAGTCTCACTGCCCCATATGCAGTAAGCCAATGCTTCCTACCCACTCCTTGCAATGCTGCTCCCAGCCAACTTCCCTATCCAGCCACCATGGGTTGTCCTATTGCTGTTGTTGTAACTCCGAAGTTAAAGCCATCAAACAGTCTGAAATCCCATTGTCGATTCCTGGGAAGACGATCAAGTCTTGGTTCCCTTGCAAGATAGCACATCCCTTGAACATAGGATCTCAGGTATATATTAGCCTCCTTGTACACACTTGCACACAGATGGCCCCAGTCTGTGCTCCATGTATTCCATGGTCACCTCTCCAGGACAGGTAGATATTGCCCCCTTTGTAACCCTAAACATCTGCTATCCAATTTCCATACTTCCATTTTGGTTAGCTTTGAATGTTTTGTCTGCCTGAATTGCTATCGTATGTTTGGTTGCATTGTTGCATATTTATAAACCTGGAGTTCTCTTCAGTTAGTACTAGTATACATGGCTGGACATTATCCTCAGGTTACTCAGCCTCTCACTAGCCTTCTCGAACTAAGCAATTCCCCCAAATCTTAATGGTAGGATTCAAAGATGTATCAGTGTTAGTCTGTAAAATCAGTACTATAGACAGATCTTGTAGCACCTCTGAGACTCACTGAAAGAAAGAAATTGGCATCATGAGCTTTCATAGACTTTCATATGCATCTGATGAAGTAGACTGAAGCCTATGAAAGCTCATGCTGCCAACTTCTTTCTTTCAGTGAGTCTCAAAGGTGCTACAAGATCTCCCCAAATTTTAAGGAGAAGCTGACACAGTTGGTGGGGACTCCTCTTTCACTTTTCTTTGGATAACAACAGTTTGTAAGCGGTTTAGCATCTCTGTCAGAGAGCTTTGGTGCCACAACAAACTACACATCCATGTACAGTCGACCCTTCTTATCCACACATTTTTTTATCCATGGATTCAAGCACCCACGGTTTGAAAATGTTCAAAAATTTCAAATATCAAACCTTGATTTTTCCTTTTTCATTTTGCTATGTCATTATATTTAATGGGACTTGAGCACCCACGGATTTTGTTATCCACAGGGGATCTTGGGACCAAACCCCGGCGTATAACAAAGGTCCACTGTATTTTATAGGACAGAGCCCTAATAGTTAAAGCAAGGCCCAACTACATTAATTCTTCAGCGTGCCAGAGCCTGTGTGTGTGCTGCTTTTCAAAAGCAGCTTCTGCTGTATCTAAAGCAGAGCTTGGAAAGGTTAGTTTGCCCAAGTCATTAGTTGCAGTTGCAAGAATCCAAACCCTAGTGCCTGCCCACCCCTCCCTTCCCACCGACCAATTTCCAAGCCAACAGAATTCTTGAGGTCAAAACCTCTGAGAAACGGTTCGTTCTTCCAGCTCCGGGAGAATCCAAAGCACCTGAATGACATGATCTTTGGCTGAGAAGAGTTAATGAAGTGTGCAGGACAGTGATGGGAAAAACACACCGCCACAAGCCACCTTGCAACCCCCTCCCCTGGCACCCTGGCTCCGTGAGAGGCCTGGTTGGGGGCAGGTAAGAGGGCGAAGCGGGTAGAGGCTCGGCAGGGAAACAATATCCACTCCGCGCAGGGTTACCAAAAGTGTGGAGAGTGGCCAAGGTCCAGGTTACCGACTGTGACAGAACATTATTAGAATCAAACGCTATGGAATTTGTTCAAAGGCCAAATAGAGAAGGTCCTTCCCTCGCACATTTTCCCTCTCTACACATGGCTGACTTTCATGCACAGCAAAAAATCTCTCCCAATGTGCCAGCCGGTCCGTAACGCCAGTGACCTCCTGCTGCTTTGGTTTTTGTGGGGTCCCTTCTATATAGGCCAGAGGTGGTAGGCTTCGGGTTTGCAGGATCCTATACTCTCTCGCACAAACGGACGCATACAGACACACACAATCTGAGACAGAAAACGTGAGAAAGCCCTATTGTAATGCATTTACACAAAACACTGCCAGCATCGAAGGCTTTCATGTCCAGCATCCATAAGACATGAATCCATTGTGGGTTTTTCGGGCTATGTGTCCATGTTCTAGCAGAGTTTATTCCTGATGTTTTGCCAGCATCTGTGGTTGGTATCTTCAGATAATGCATTCTCTGCCAGCCATAGATGCTGGTGAAACGTCAGGAATAAACTCTTCTAGAACATGGCCACGGAGCCCGAAAAACCCACCAATATTCCAGGTGGGGCCTGACCAAAGCAGAATATAGTGACACTATTACTTCCCTTGATAATAATAATAATTTGTTTTGTTTATAGATCTAGACACTATACTTCTATTGATGCAGCCTAAAATCGCATTGGTCTTTTTAGCTGCCGCATCACACTGTTGACTCGTGTTCAACGTGTGGTCTACTTGGACTCCTAGATCCCATTGCTGTTGTGTGCCTTCAAGTTGCTTTTGCTGTATGGCAACCCTAAGGCGAACCTATCACAGAGTTTTCTTAACAAGATTTGTTGGGTTGCTTTTGCCTCCCTTTGAGGCTGAGAGAGTATGACTTGCCCAAGGTTACTCAGTGGGTTTCCATGGCTGAGTAGGGATTCGAACCTGGGTCTCCAGGGTTGTATTCCAGCACTCAGACCATGATGCCATGCTGGCTTTCCTAGCACAATGTTAGGACATTCCTATCACTTTAGATAGGACATTTCCTATCACTTTAGATAGGACATTTCCTATCAGTTAAGTCTCAATGCTTAAATGTAAGTTGTGTCGCCACACTGAAAACCGTAGCAGAATAAGACTGAAAAATTGCAGCTGTAATTTTACTACTCCTTTCCTCGCTCTCCCTGTTTGTGTCTCGAGTTTGGGAGAGAGACAGAAAACAGCTGGATGGGTTTTAGAAAACCCCATTACTCACCCACCCACCCATGAAAGGGAATAAGTAAGGTTAGAAATAATTACACATATGCAAGAGGAAAGGGAAATGTTCTTTCTATAATTTTTAAATATCTCCGACTCTTTGACATCTTTGCACTCGGTTTCCTATTGGTAATAGCCAAGATGAGTAGAGTCCAGGATTCGATTCCTGGCTCGGTCA
>NC_056532.1:11378693-11469174 GCF_019175285.1 Sceloporus undulatus
GGGGGGGCTGCCCTGCCCTCTGCCCCCTTTGATCCCCTGCTGCCAGTCTGAGAGGAGGAGGGCCAGTCCTCCCTGCCTCCCTCCCTCCTCACCTGGAGGGCCCTCCCCCTGATTTGCATGCCTTAAGAGGAGCTCCGGCTGGACGGAGGGGGACCCTGAAGGAGGAGGAGGAGGAGGAGGAGGAGGAGGAGGAAGCCAGCAGCAGCAGCAGCCTCGACAGGTGCCAGGCTGGGAGGGCCCCTGCCTTGGCTCCCTTCCTTGGCCCTCTGGGGCTCGGAGAAGATGGTCTCCAAGCTGAGCCCTTTGCAGAGCGAGCTCCTCCGCGCCTTGCTGGGCTCGGGCCTCTCCAGGGAGCAATTGCTCCAAGCCGTCGAGGAACTCATGCCAGGCGGCGGCAGCAGCAACAGCAGCAGCAGCAGGGCGAGTAACACCAGTCCCAATGGCACCCACTTCGGGGTCAAGCTGGAGAACCTGCAGCTCTCCCCGGGACACGCCGAGGCCTCCTCCACCGGGGAGAGCAAGCTGGTCTTCCACACTCTGACCAACGGCAGCAGCAGCGGCAGCAAAGGCAAGCTCTCCGGGGACGACGAAGGCTCCGAGGACGGCGACGACTTCGACACGCCGCAGATCCTCCGCGAACTGCAGGCTCTCAACACCGAGGAAGCCGCCGAGCAAAGGGCCGAAGTGGAAAGAATGGTCAGGTAAGAATTGCCCGGGATCAAAGGCAGCCTCGAACCTTGAGATCAAAGGCATGGAACGCTCGGCAGCGAACGTTCCGACGCTGGCTCGCTCGGAACCTTTCTCTTTCCTCGCCTCCTTTAGCTTTATTGAGGATTGATTGATTTCGATCCCTATCTATGCCGCCTTTCTCCCGGCCAAGGCGGATGGCAGGCCAAAACAAGGCAAAGGCATCAATATCTAATCCAAAGCGATTAAAACACCATTGGAAACAATGTCCAAGAAACTTGTTAGTATGTTTGGTGAATAAAGATTATATATATATATATACACACACACACACACTTTATCTATAGCCGCTATTCTTGCCCTGATCAATTATTTTATATATATATGAGAAATATACAGTATCATAGGTAGACAAAGGGACATGAAAGAGATCCGTCTTGAACATAAACTGAATCAAGTGTCCAAGGAATTCGTATGTTGGCGATCTATATATATATATATATATATATCTTTATTCACCAAACATACAAATTCCTTGGACACTTAATATATATACACACACATACATATACACATTATATCGAGTTACATGAAAGGATACAAAAGGGACATAAAAAAGATACATTTTTGAACATTAAACTAAGTTAAGTGTCCAAGAAATTTGTATGTTTGGTAGATAAAGATCATAGATAGATAGATAGATAGATAGATAGATAGATATAGAGAAAGAACATTGTAACAAGTTGCATCAAAGAGATACATTCCTGAACATTAAATTAAATTAAATGTTCAAGAATTGTGTTAGTACTGTATGTTTGGTAAGTAAAGATATGTGGATATAGATATAGATAAAAAGAAAACATCACATCAGGTTACATAAAAGGTCCACAAAAGGGACATAAAAGAGATCCATTCTTGAACATTAAATTAGATTAAATGGAATTAAATGTTCGAGGATTAAATTCGATTAACATTAAATTAAATTAAATGGAATTAAATGTTTGAGAAATCGTTAGTATATTTGGTGAATATAGATATAGATATAGATATGTATATAGATATAGACAAAAATAGATATGGATATGTATATAGATATAGACAAAAATAAAACAAAACATGAGATCAAGTGACCTAAAAACTACACAAAAGGGGCCTAAAAGAGACACCAAAAGGATCCATATTTACTGATCGTTGACTGGCTTCATCTCTATGCCGCCTTTCTCTCCAAAGGGACCCGAGGCGGCAGAAAAAGAAAAGCATCACCAATTTAAAACGATTAAACCCCTTAAATAAAACATTTTATGTGGAATTCAATGTTCGAGGCATTTGTTAGTATGTTTGTGGAATAAAGGTGAAAGGAAATGTGATTAGATCGAGTCCAATAAAAAGGTATTCCCAAAGGGACATAAAATGAGAGGCATTCTGGAACATTAAATCAAATCAAATCAACGGAGAAATTTGTTAGTATGTTTGGTGACTAAAGATATACATGTAAAAGAAAACATCACGTCAGGTTACCTAAAAGATGTACAAAAGGGAGATAAAAGAGTTTAATTAAATTAAACTGGAAAACTGGAAAAAATATATTCATTTTAAGCAACAGTCTTTATAGGAAAAAGAGAGATGAAAAAGGAAATTTATTATAAAGAGATAGATATGAATGACGGTAATCTTAATATTCAAACAGAGTTATAGAGAGAAAGGCCTTTTTGGTTTTTAGCAATATTACGGGATATAAATTCAATAGTCCTAGTAAAGGAGAGGAAGGTTTTTCCTTCTGTCATTTTTAAATACTGTATCTGTATCGTTTTCATAAACATATATATGTTTGTGCCTTTTTTATTTATGAAAACAATAAAGATATATTTAAAATGAATTAAATTAAATGGAATTAAAGGATCAAGAAATGTTTAATAAGATAGATTTCAAAGCGACCGAAAAAGGGCATGAAACGGTGAGGCCATGATAGAGATATAGATACGATAGAGTGAGAAGTGAAGATATCACACACTGGGATGTATAAAGCGCTGTAATTTTATGGACAAGAGCTGTGAATATAGATATATCGATCATCATAGTCATAGCTATATAGATGATATAGATGGTGATATATGATACTGATGGGGTGAAGATACTCATATAGATTTTCACCATATAGATCGATGATCTATTGAGGATTAAGTAATGAGGATGTATTGATAGTATGTATTCATAGATGAACCAGTCTATAGATTCACCAGATTGAGATATTATAGAATGATTTATTAGAGGATACACAAACACACATGATATGATGGATATGGTGAATGTTAAACGGGAGCAGGCAATAATTAAATGGATGGTGAGGATGGCCCTGT
Organism: Sceloporus undulatus; assembly: GCF_019175285.1. NCBI lineage: Eukaryota > Metazoa > Chordata > Lepidosauria > Squamata > Phrynosomatidae > Sceloporus > Sceloporus undulatus. Next base: position 11,381,738 of record NC_056532.1, read on the forward strand.
TGGGTGTAACCTTGTTAGTGGAACTGTGATTAGATAACTGTAATTATCATATAGATATACAGTCTATTATAAAGTAATATATATATAATAATATAATAGTATGAAGAGAGAGAGAGAGAGTAAAGTCAGGCCAAGGATGGGTTGCTCTCTCGTGTCCAATAATAATAATATCAATAAGAATTAATATAATAAGATATGGAGAAGGAGAACCCATCTATTATATATATATATCACCCAAACCCACACACAAACACACACACACACCACAACATTATATATCTCGTCACCTAAAAGGTATACAAAAGGGACTTAAAATAGATGAAAAGGAACATATTTTATTGATTAGTGACTCCCGTCGTCCTATTGCCGCCTTTGCTCCAGACAGAGAGAGAAAAGCATCGCCATCCAATGTAAAACCCTCTAAAAACAACATATACTCAGGTGACATAAAGGTATATAACCACCAAAGGGATGTAAAAACCACATCCATCCAAAAATCCCCTCACTGGAGCCAAACCATGGCAGCCTGCCCTAGGAATCCAAGCTCCAGGGGATCCATAGACATGAAATCCAGACGAGATCCTCCTGAGGAACGAAATGAAAGAAAGAAGTTGGCTGCATATATATTATTATTATTAGGATTATTAAAAAATATAGCTGCCTTAGTCTGGTAGGATCAGTACATAGCCCCTTTGGAGAACACAACTGAAGAGAAAGAATTGGCCTCATTATTGTTGTGCTATTATTGTATTATAATTCAAAATACATAGCCAGTGGTTCTCTAAATTAGTATGTAGAGAGATCTTGAGCACCGGTTTGAGACCACGGAAAGAAAGAAGTGGGCAGCAGGAGCTTGTCCTAAGACTAAAGTCTACTTCCTCGGATGCATATATATGATTATGATTACACTCACCCTCACATATTTGCGGATTTGATTGTTCATTCACGGATTTTGATTAATATGTTCTCTCTAGGAATACTCTAGGTCCCTCCAGTGCAACTCTGTGGTCAACTTTAAAAACTAGAGGTTGCCCTGAAAGACCATTTGTAGCTACTCACATGCCATTCTATGGTCAGTGTATGTTGGAACATGACCACAGAGTTGCCTGTAAGGAAGAAGTATCCTAGAATTCGAGAGAGTTCCTCCTCTCAGGGTTGTTTTTTGCTAGTTGCGGTTTTTTACAGGTGTCCCGTGTGCCCCTAACCCTAGCGAATATGGAGGGACAAGTGTATTATTTATTATATTAGATATAGCCGTTATATCTGTAGAATTCAAGTTTGTAGGGAGACCTTGTAGCACCTTTGAGACTCACTGAAAGAAAGAAGTCGGCAAATGCATCTGAGGAAGTAGACTGAACCGTAGGAAGCTCATGCTGCCAACTTCTTCTTTCAGTGAGTCTCAAAAGGTGACTACAAAATCTCTCTAATTACATAGTAGAAGTAATATAATAATAATAATATTCAAAGATATAGCTGTATTAGTCTGCAGGTTGTCAAAGGATTTTGTAGCCGCCCTTGGAGACTCCGCTGAAAGAGAGAATATTCCTGTTTGGTCTCTGCAAAGATCTGTATATAAATGAAGGGAACAGTCAGCTTTTAAATGAGATTAAATAAATAGGATTGAGATAGATATATGTATTGTGGCAAATGTACATATGTGACAATATATTATTATTAGAACTGGAATAAAAAGAAAATGGAAAAGAAAAATAGATATATAAATATGAAGAGAAATAGTTTTTACCCTAGATTTTGTATGTCATAGACACAGTGGGCAATGGACATATTGTGATAATATATATAATATCATTAAGGGCTAGGATAAAAATGAAATGGAAAAGAAAAAGGGGTCTGCTGCCTCTTGGGAAATCTCAAGGTACAAGGTCTTGCATTTTTGAATGGTTTCCAGCAGAAAAAGCCATGTGTTTCAAGGGGGAAAAGCTATTATTATTATTCTGACTGAGTGATTTCTAGGAAGGGAAAAAGCTCCCCCAAATGAAAACACAGTTTTTGGGGGGGGGGGTTGATGTGTGTTGTGGGTGTTTATATATAGATCGATAGATATAGAGAGAGAGAGAGAGAGAGATGTTTGTATATATATTAACATTAATGTATCTCGCGTTGGGTCTGGCATAACTGAATATACAGTGTCTGTGTATGTATCTATATCTAATATCTATATATAGGTTTTGAGGTCCTGCAACAATTGAATATGCAAGTATATTATGCACACACACACATATAATATGTTTTAAGGTTTCGGGCATAATGTGAATACGCATGTATATAATGGCAGAGATATCCATACATATATATATTTATATAGAATGTTTTAGGTGCGTGCTGTAGAGTTGGGGTTCTGCACTATTGAATAGGCAGTGGTGTATATAATATATGTGGTGCGTGTGTGTTTGGGTTTTCTGCACAAGTTGAATATACAGAATAATATATATATATATATAAGAGAGAGAGTTATAGTATATATATATTATATATAATATAGAGAGAGAGAGAAGAGAGAGATATGGTTTGGGTTCTTCACAACTGAATATACAGAATATTATTATATATATATAATATATATATGAGAGAGAGAGAGTATATATATATATTATTAGAGAGAGAGAGATGAGTTTTGTGGTTCTTCACAACTGAATATATACAGATATATAGATAATGTGGGTTGTGTGTTGTGGGTGTTGTGTGAGGTTCTGGCACAATTGAATCTGCAGCATTATAATCAAGAAAGGGGTCCTCCCTTCTTCATTATTATATATTATTTATTATTGGAAAAGGGAGAACCCATCCCTTGACTGACTTTATTCTCTCGTCTTCTCTCTCATACTATATATTATTATTATATACTATATTACTTATAATAAGATAGATAGTATGAGAGAGAGAGAGATTAAAATCAGTCGAAATGGGGTTCCCCTTTTCTAATGATAATAATCATAGATATAGAATAATAATAATCAATAATAATAATAATAATATTGGAAAGGGAACCCATCTCTTGATTATAATAACACACGTGTACATACTCCACACACAACACAAATACATACAGATGTTGGATGGAATTTTACCCAATTAGAAAACAATTGCTGGGTTTTCAAATTATATTTATAAGTACAATATATTAGTATTTATACTAGTTTATAATAACAATAAACGTAGGCTAGGAACAGAGTGCCGAATGCGCCCTTTGGATTCGCTTTGGCGCAGAGAGGTGTGCCTTTTGATCCCAAAGGGGGAAATCTAATAATAATGAACCGTTCCTTTACTTCTTCCGATTTCCTTCTTCTTGACAAAGAATCCTTTTTGTACAGTGTTTGTACAATTTTGCACAGCGACAGGAGACTTGGGAGTATCCTCTTTGCGGCTTCCTTCCCAGCAAAAGCCGGCAAAGAGAGCCACTTTGGACAAGTTAGTTAGTGTTAGTTTAGTTTACTAATTATCCTCCTCTCTTCCTTTATGGGGTTTTCCCTCCCTCTTTCCTTTAGCAAAATCAACTAAATAAACTCTGCTATTTATTAACTTTCCCTACGCCTCGATTTAAAGAGGGAGCTGGGCTTGCTACCTGGTTTAGATGGACGGCTCGGCAAAGGAAGGCAGGCGCCCGCACCAAAGGCTAGGTAACCCTACAGATATTGATTATTTAATATGGAATTTATATTTTATGTTGATATGTATATATATTTAAATTCAGGAATTATTCCTCAAAAAAACCCATCACCAGGAATATATATCGCCCTCCTCTGCCTCTATGTATCTGTGAAGGTGTATATCTCTATTTAACTCCGTAGTTATGTCTCGTCCGATCAGTTTTATCACCAGGATTGACCCCGTCTTGGTGTGTGTGTGTGGTGTGTGTGTGGTGTATCATATATTGTATGCACTCGTCGTGAATATATACATTGTATTTGTGTGTGTAGGTGTAAATTATAATTATATTTAATCAGCAATTATGTCAAATCGATATCCATCACCAAGATAGTATGGTGTTGATATGTACAAGTGTATATGTATGTAGGAGTGGTGGTGTGTGTGGTGATATACATGTGTGTGTGTGGGTGTATAAAAAATATGACAACATATAATCATGCAACAATTAGTTCTAACCGTATAAATTCCATCATCAGGGGACCCATATCTGTGAATATATTGTGTGGTAATATGCAGTGTGTGCGTGTGTGCATTGTGTGTGGTGTAATAAATAACGATTTTTTTCTAATTGAATAAATTTCCATCATTGGGATTGCCCCATATATTTGTGTGTGAAATATCCAAGTGTGTGGTGTGTGTGGTGTGTGTGTGTGTAATATCATAATATATATTTAACACAACTAATATTTCTAATGGAATATCCATCATCAGGATTGATCCATATATTGGTGTGTGAAATATCAGCAAGTTATAATATGTTGTGTGTGTGTGTGTATAATATCACTATATAATTTAACACAACTATTTCTAAGCAAATAAATCCATCATCAGGATGGACCCTTTTCTTTGTATGTTTTGTGTCTGAATAGATACACAAGAATGTGTGTGTGGGTGTGTAAAATATTAAAATAATATTTAACGGCAACAATTGTTTCTAACTGAATAAGTTCTAATCATCAGGAATGACCCTTATCTCTGTATGTATTTATACCACACACACACCACACACACACACACACACATGTGGGTGTGTGTGTCTTGTTCTGATGAAGAAGCCAGTGTAGCTTTGAAAGTTTATGTGTGTGTGTTGTGTGTGTTCAACGCAGCAATGATTTCTAATTGAAACATTCCATCACTCATATCTCTGTACATATATGTGTGTTACATTACATATTGCATAAAATAAGTAATATATATATATATATAATAACCTTGGTATGTAGTTTGTGTGCATAAACACACAGTATAATGTGTATATATAAGTGTGGTGGTGTGTGGATATGTATGTTATTTATACACACATAACACAATACATATATATGTATTTAACATATATATGTGATATGTGTCAATATATATATATATATATATAACACAAACACACACACACGTTATACTTATAATAAGTGTTATATATACTTATATATACAACTTATACTGTGTGCATTCACACAACATATAATTCCACTATACTATCTCTAATATATATATATATATAGGGTTGCCATAACCGGCTGCAACCGGGATTTCTGGTTTTTGGTGGCCCCCGGTCCCTTCCATCCTGGGTCCGCACCAGCCAAAACTGACAACCCCAGTTGCAGCCGGGTTGCCATGGCCCGCAGGCCTCGCTGCCCTCCCTTCCTCGAGGAGCAGGGAGGAAAGAGAGGCAGCGAGGTCTGGGGTTGGAGGAGGCGAAGGTGGGAGGCAGCGCCTCCCCGTGCACCTGCGCCACCCTCCCCGCGCTGGCGCACCACCCATACTCCTCCTCCTCCGCCCCCCTCTCCCCCAGGCCGCGCGGCCACGTGGAGGAGGCAAAGGTGGAGGCAGTGCCTCCTGCGCGCGGCCACCACCTTTCCCGCCACCTTCCCCCGCCTCCCCGCCCCCTCCGTTCCAGGCACCGTGGAGGAGGCGAAGGTGGAGCAGCGCCTCCTGCGCGCGAATGCCCAGCCTCCACGCCACTTTCTCCTGCCCCCGCCTCCCACGTCACCCACCTCCTCCTCCTCCTCCGCCCCCTCCGTTCCAGGGCCGCGTGGAGGAGGCGAAGTTGGAGGCAGTGCCCCTGCGCATGGACGCGCAACCCTCCCCGCTTCCCCCACCTTCTCCCCCCGCCTCCCGCAGCCCCAAGCACCCCCTCCCTCTCCTCCCGCCCCCCTCCATTCCAGGCGAGTGTGGAGGAGGCGAGGTGGAGGCATGCGCCTCCTGTGCAAGGCCGCACCACCCTCCCCGCTTGCGCGCAACCCGACTCCCACCCTCCTCTCTCTCCTCCCCAGCCACATGGCGAATGGAGAAGTGGGGAGGAAAGAGGCTGGGAGGAGGTGGCGAGTGAGTGGCCAGAGGGCCTCAAGGTGGTTTTTTTGGGGGGGTCTTTTTAATGCTAAGAAGTCTCCCTTGTTTGACAGTGATAGTGTGATGATGGATGATGATGTGATGATTGATGATGATGAATGAGTCAGCTTGAGAAGGCATGCAGGCACTGTTTCAGAAGCCGAGAGAGTGTCACCTTCCAAAGTGTGTTTGGGTGCTTTTAATGCTAACAAGTACCTCCTTGCTTTGACAGTGATAGTGTTGTGAGATGGTGATGATGATGATGATGATGATGATGGATTGATGATGATATGAGTCAGCTTGAGAGGCATGGACCACTGTGTCCTACAATTTGAAATGTTATCCTACATTGGTCCTCCATTTGTCCCGGTTTGGAGGTCCTGGACTTATGGCAACCCTATATATATATATATATATATATATATATAACTAAGACACACACACTTAATGTAGGCACGCTGATGCCCCACCAGATTGCACACCCCCAGAATCCCATAAACAGGAGCCGTGACATGAAAATGGGGTCAAACCAGATCGTTTCCCCAGTGCGGATGCAGCCAGCTCTTCCACCCCAAATATAAAGCCATTAGGTGGGCTTGGTGAGAAAGGGCCATGTCCAGAGGCAATTCCCTAAGCAGAAATCCTGTAGCTTTTTGTGGCGAAGTCACAGGTCAATAAAAGCAAAAGGGCCGGGCAAGGCGTTGGCTCCCTTGAAATGGAGTAGGAGACTCAATCCAGTTCTCAAAAACAGTCACGGCAGACTAATCTGATCTCTTGTTTTGAGCAAAGGCCATCTTGGTAGATGGAGGGAATGCTGTGCATGTAAGTGTAGTATACTTCATTCAGTAAGGTCCTCCATGATATCCTTGCACACAAGCTAGTAAAATGTGGGCTGGACAACGCAACTGTTACATGAATTTGTAATTGTTGACTGGCCGAACCCAAAGGGTGCTCAGCAATCCCCCCCCCCATTCATAAACCATAGAGTTGGAAGAGACCGCAAGGGCCATCCACCAACCCCATCCGCCATGCAGGAACTCTCAATCAAAACAACCCGGACAGATGGCCATCCAGCCTCTGTTTAAAGACCTCCAAAGAAGGATACTCCATCACTCCCCAAGGATTCTCTGTTCACTATCGAACAGTCTTACTGTGCAGGAAGGTTGTCCTAATGGTGTGAGGTGGAATCCTTTTTTCCTGGAGCTTGCATCCATTGCTCCATGTCCTGTCTTCTCCGCAGCAGCAGAAAACAAGCTTGTCCTCCTCAATATGACATCCCTTCAAATACTAAATAGGCCTATCACACCACCTCTTAACCTTCTCTCTCCCTAAGTTCTCTTTAGGGCTTGGTTTCCCGACCTAGAACTTCCTCCTTTAATGTTGAGGTGGAATCTCTTTTCCTGGAGCTTGCATCCATTGTTCCGGGTCCTATTCTCTGGAGCAGCAGAAAACAAGCTTGCTCTCTCCTCATATGACATCCCTTCAAATTTTAAACACAGCTTATCATATCACCCTCTAACTTCTCTGCTCCAGGCCAAACAACCACGCTCCCTGTTCATTTGTCCCCAGAGCACAGGAAGATGTGACCTCCATACACACAGTTCATACAGCTTTGTTAGCCACAGGTGGACGTCTGTGACCCGGGCAGAGGCTGCATGACGCAAAAGCATCTTCAGGGAGGCAATTCGCTGTCGAATGCATGCCCACACAGCCCTGGGAAGCTTCCATGTTTGGTTACTTTGTCTACTTGCTCTGCATCGCCGGAAGCCATGTTATTGCTGTTGATGTGATCTTTAAGTCATTTCCAATTATGGCCGTCTTATCATGGGTTTTTCTTGGGAATATTGTTGTTCAGAGAGGGTTTGCCATTGCCCTCTCCAAGGCTAAGAAAGTGTGTTTGCCAACAGTGAGTTTGCATGGCCGAGCCAGGATCGAACCCGGGTCTCCAGAGACGTAGTCCAACACTCAAACCCCACTTCATTTAAATTTAATAATCCTTAACATTTTATATAAAAGCATCTGAGGAGGTAGACCTTTAGTCTAGGAAGCCCAGGCTGCCAACTTCTTTCTTCCTTTCAGTGAGTCTCAAAGGCACAAGACCTCTCTGTCTAGATACTGATCCTACAGACTAACATGGCTATATCTTTGAATTCTGTTTATATTTTTGTTGCTCGCAAATGTATTACAATTTCTCTTCATGATCTTAGTAGCAATGTTTGCAAAGACGACTTAGTGTTTATACAAGGTGTGACAGTCCAGGAATTGTCAAGGTGACCTGGAGATTTGTTTTCAGGAGAAGATCTTGCAGGACACTTAAAATTTCCTCTCCTTTCCCAAAACAAGATCCCATTTCCCACGTGTTTTCCTCCTCCTAAGATGTCTAGAAGAAATAAGGATGGTTGGGGTCCTTTCCAAAAACCGATCCTTCCACAAGAGAAATCCTGACTGCCCACAATGTACCCTTTTTGTATTTTTGGGTACCTTGAAATGCTTCAAATTAATCTAGATGAATCCACACTGCAGAAAAACGCACTTTGGCACGCGCTTTAAGTGCACCGGCTCAGTGCTATGCAACGCTGAGACTGTAATTTTGGTGAGATGAGATTTGTAAGGATCGGGGTTGCTGCGATCTGCACTACTGCACTACAGAAATAATCCGGTTTGGCATCACTTTAATGGCCAGGCCCAATGCTTATGGGATTCTGGGATTTTGTGTATTTTTTTGTGGGGGCGAGAAGTTATTAGCCTCTCTGTCACAGCGCTCTAGTGCCACAACAAACTATGTTTGGTGTGAGTCGCCACCGTCTGGGCCAGGTGGGTGCATAGGCTCTCGACTGGCCCCCAGTCTAAGTATCAGTGTTGTTGTTGTTGTTATTGTTTTGTTACTCTGAGGTTTACTTACGCTGCTTCTTCTAACTAGAAGCTCCATTATGGAGCTCCATAACGGAAGCTTGGTGTTATAATATCGGTAGATACCAATTTCGGCTCCAAAGGCCTAACCATGGCAACTGAAATCGGAGAGCTGTCTCTGCTTGGTTGCTGATCGCCTCGGCTACGAACTCTTGTCAGTTTGTGCTTGGCCATTTGCTTTGTCGACTGGCCTTTCCGTTTGGTGTTTTTCCATCCTTGATCACAAATGGGATCAGAGGTATTGGAGACCAGCCTTTTGGTAACGCCGGGTCTGAAAGCAAGTCCTTTTTACCCGGACAAAGGTTGCGAGAGGCGTATAATCTCTTCTCTTATGGCTGACTGAATGGCATGTGCGCACGGCTCATAAACCAGAGGGCAAAAAAGCCGTAACTTCGACGCATAATTAAAAACCAAAACCAAAAAAAGGATTCAAAGGCAATCTCGAGATGCAACCTCCTAATCCTTTGGGGGCAAAGTCGATAAAATCCAAATGTACCGTGCAAGGATAGAGTTGGAAGGTACCTTGGAGATCATGTAGTCCAACCCATGGCCAAGGACTCTTGTAGGAAACCATGTCTTCTTGGGGACCAACGCAGGGAGCAATCTGATAGTGCTGCCTCAAAATTTAGGGAGCTTTGGGGTAAGATATTCTCAGTAGGTTTTGTAGAGAGATCTTGTAGCACCTTTGAGATTCACTGAGAGAAAGAAATTGGCAGCATGAGCTTTCGTAGGCTTCAGTCTATTTCATCAGATGCATTTGAGAATAAAGAAATGTGCTCCTGCTGTCAACTTCTTTCGTTCAGTGAGTCTCAAAGGTGCTACAAGATCTCCCTACGTATTGATGCTACAGACTAACATGGCTATATCTTTGAATTCTCTACCACTTTAGAAAACGTTAGGATTGAACCATGGGGGCTAAAATGGTGTCAAACCGTATTATTTCTGCAGTGCAGACTGGACCTTAGATAATTCCTTTTAAGTCTTGAACGGAACCAGGAATAGATGGGAGCCACCAAACATCACCATTTCCATCTCTTTCTTCTTCTTTGATGGGAATGCTTGTGAATTTGGATGTTGAGCCAGATAAGCCTGGCGTACAGATCAAATATTTGAAATCAAATCAAATCTACAATGTAAACACTCTCGCCCATGTCAACGTTGCATACGGTTATGCTCCTAAGTGAATGCTTGCTACAGTCACGAAAGAATCTGTGTAACTCCGGCTATGTTTATCATTATCTGGCTGGAGGAATGAACCAAGCAGAGACTGTCACAAAACTACACATCCCTTGGGCCATGACAGTTAAAGCAGTGTCAAGGTGCAATGTAGATGCATCCTGAATTATTTGGAAGCATTTCAAGGTATTGGGATATTTAAGGTTGGAATACAGATGGGAGCCGCAGTCGGAAATGTCTCTCGGGTGTTGTTTGGGTGCAGCCCTTCTTTGTGCAACATGGCAAGGCCTTGCCCAGATGGGGAAGAGCCACAGAGGCCCTGGAACTAAGGCTCCTATATATTTCCCAGAGCCTGTGTTTATGGGGCAAAGTTCTCCTCCCTGTGCAAACAAAGCTCAAGCCCCTGGCCCTGAGGAGGCTCTTTGCAAAGATTGCCCTGTTTGCTTTAAGAGGGGGCCTTTGCACTGGGAAAAAGGAGCTGGGCCAGGAGTCCGCTCCCGCACACCTGGTGCCAAGGACAGACCAAAGCGACACTTTGCCATCTGGGGCCACCATTTTGGGGACACACCTTTGCGTGCACTCACACACACACACACACACACACACACACAATGTACACACTCTCCTGCACATCAGTATTGAGTACGGTTATGCTCCAAGAACATCTGTGTGCTTTGTCATCTTGGTAACTTGTTGTTGTTGTGCGCCATCAAGTTGCTTCAGACTTATGGCAGCCCTAAGGCAGATCTATCTGTTGCAATTGAGAGTGTGTGATTTGCCCAATGGATTTCCATGGGCAAATGGGGAATTGAAGCCTGATCTCCAGAGTCCTACTCCAATGCTACTATACACAGTAGCTTGTTGTTGTTGTTGTTGTTGTTGTTGTTTCTGACATATCATGACCCTAAGACCATGAGACCATCAACTCTCACAGGGTTTTCTTGGCACGTTTCTCAGAGGCACTTTGCCATTGCCATCCTCTGAGGCTGAGAGAGTGTGACCCAGTGCGTTTTTATATGGCCAAGCCGGAATTCAAATCCTGGCCTCCTGAGTTGTAGCCCATCGCTCAAACCACTACACTATGCTGACTCTTGCACCAAAGTAAACCAGGATCGCTTGGTAGATTTGTAGTTGATCACTATGGATTTCGGGCCCTTAGGTTTTTAAACAGTAGTACATTTTCTTGGCACATTTGTTCAGAGGCGGCTTGCCGTTGCCATCCTCTGAGTCTGAGAGACTGTGACTTGTGAGACTTTGAGAGAAGCAATAACGTGATTTCTCCTTCCTCTCGCCTTATATGTCTCATTGATTTGTTTCTGAGAGAGAAAGAAAGAGAAAGAGAGATAAGAGAGATATCACAGCATGTGTTTTCTTGTACTTTTATAAGGTGTGGCTCTCATGGACCTTCAAGTAATTCTGGGTGCTTCCAAAGAAGATTTTTATCTGGAAAGCGTCCTGCCTCTGTGGTAGCATTTTATGGGAGTCAAGGTCTAGATTGGTAGTTCCCAAACTTTGGTCCTCCAGGTGTTTTGGACTTCACCTCCCAGAATTCCCAACCAGCTTGGCCAAACATCGGCCACAGTCAAAGTCTGGAAACCACTAGTCTAGATTATGTCTTGTGCTTGTGATCCAGCTTTGGCTCTTGACGCAGACAAATGCACACGCTTAAGATGAGAAGGGTAAAATAACAGTGCAATATCTTTTGGTGAATAGTCAAAAGAGCTGTCCATGTCGAAGCATCTGACTGACACACTGACCCACACTCAGGCTTTGGGAAGTGCTGTCTGTGCTCCACTTTTGCAGTCCCCAAAGCCCCCTGGTAAGTCACCAAACCCCTTTGACACATGCACCTTACCCCTGGATTTTGCAGTGATTGAATTCCTGTTGGCATACGGTTCGACGCTGCTTTAACTGTCATGGCTGCATCCTATGGAATCCTAGGATTTGTAGTTTGTTATGGCACTGGCACTCTCTGTCAGACAAGGCTAAATCCAGTTGGCCCCCATATCCACGAATTCTTTATCCACGGATTTGAACAAAAATACCATATATACTTGACTATAAGTCAACCTCATGTAAAATTCGAGGGCACGTTTTGGGGCCAAAATTTTGGATTGTGATATGACTCGTGGATAAGTTGAGGATAAAATTTAGGGACATGCAAACTGTGCGGCATCTCAGGAACAAAAATGAGTGGCTCCAACTGGGTTATTTTTAGTCCATGAGGTGGATGTCACGAGTGCGCACTATGGCACAACAGTGACATAAGCGTCGTGCAGCGACATCTATACGCTGTGCGTCGCTTACGTCATGATGGTGGCCCCCGTGTGGATGGGAGGCCGCCATCATGACACCGCTATTATGTGCTAGGGTTCGGGAGTGTGCGGTTGGTGTGCATTCCTGAACCCTAGAATCAGTGCTGCCACACCACTTCCCACCTGTCTGTCTCGGCCCTAAAGTTTCTAGACTTATACATGAGGATATACAGTATATAAATTTAAAAAGCAAACCATTTTATATAAGGAACACCATTTTACTACAGCACTGTATTTAATGGGACTTGAGCACCCACAGATTTTGGCATCCGTGGGGGTCCTGGAACCAAATCCCAGCAGATACCGAGGGCCCACTCTATCTCACAAAAATTGCAAATCCCCAAGTCCCGTAGCGTGGAGCCATGGCAGTTAAAGCGGTGTCAAACTGCATTAATTCAGCAGTGTAGATGCCATCCTAATCCAGCACTTGAACCAGTATACCATGCTGCAAGTCATAGTGGAGGGGAAATGGAGAATAGAGACAGACGCAACTTTGGGTGAAAGCCTAAAGATGGGTGGAATAATATGCAGAATCTGAGTCACTTCTGTGTGTGCTTGTGTACAGAAAGAAATGCTGATTAAATCGGTGGTTTTATACTCGGCCAGCTAGGTTTTTTTATTATTATTATAAAGCCAGGGAATAAATTCTTGGCATATTTCTGGGGAGGATATTGCCGAGTCTTATTTACCCACTCTTGTTTTGCTAAGATGGCCGAAAGAAACGGAAGGAGGAAGGAGAGGGCAGGTAAATCAGGTGACGAAACCTCTCTGAAACCCGAAAGCAAAGCCATCTGCAATTGGGTAATTTCCTAGCAGAGGATGGGCCTGTTTTTATTTTCATGGCAATCTGCGCGCACCAGTGGTGTGTTTCTGTGACTCAACCAATGTCTGACTTTGATCCGGGAGAACACTTGAGTACACAAGGAAGGCAGCAAACACAAACGGTTGGGTTTGATAAAACCGACTACTTCAAACTGGGTATACAGTTTGAGAGAGGTGCTCCTGACTTGTATTCCGCCTCATTTTATCCTCTAGGTAAACGGAGAGATCTTGTAGCACCTTTGAGCCTAACTAAAGAAAGAAGTTGGCAGCATGCGCTTTCCTAGACTTAAATGCATTTTGTAGACCAAATGCATCTGAGGAAGCAGACTGAAGTCTACGAAAGCTCTTGATGCCAACTTCTTTCCTTAGGCTCAAAGGTGCTACAAGATCTCTCTACGTACTGATTCTACAGACCAACACGGCTGTATCTTTGAATTCTCAGTCTTGGGAAAAGGGTGGGATATAAATAAATATAACAACAACAACAATAATAATTCTACCACTAAGTCAGCAGAGCAAACGAAAGTCACATTGTAAAGTTGAAGGCTTTCCTGGCCGGCATCCATAGTTTTTTGTGGGTTTTTTGGGCTCCGTGGCCATGTTCTAGAAGAGGTTATTCCTGACGTTTCACCAGCATCTGTGGCTGGCATTGTCAGAGAAAGTCACATTGTTGGTTTGAGTCCAGTTCCAGGAGAGTAGCCCTGTTAGACTAACATGGCTACCCTCTTGGAATTGGGCACAAACCAACAACACTACTTTTGTTGGCTCAGTTGACTTAGCAAAAACCACACAACGTGTTTCCAGACCCCCCAACATTTCATGGATGAAAACCAGGACACACGAAGTCAAGGAACAGCAGAGTGGTTGGTCAAGATGGCAAAAGGGAAGATCAGATAAGATCAGCTAAGAGCTGCAGCAGTTTGCTTTTGCTGGATCTGCAGGGAAGAGCTAGTTTCATGCTCTCCATCCATAACATTCAGTGCAATTTAGGAGCCAGTGTGGTGTAGACTAGGGTTCAAATCCTGGCTTGTCATGTAAACTCCCTGGGTAACCTTGGGCAAGTCACACTCTCTCAGAGGATGGCAATTTTATATAAGGCACACCATTTTACTATGCCACTGCATTTAATGGGACTTTAAAGCATCCATGGGTTTTGGGGCCTGGAACCAAACCCCAGCGGATACCAAGGGCCCACTGTATGTTCTGTCTGGAAAGTTTTTAGTGCCATATTGCTATTTGCTCAGGCCAAATTGCTTGGAGCAAAGTCACTTCTTTGCACTACAGTTCCCAGAATCCCCCAGCCGGCCTGATCCCCATGACTGTCCCTGTTAATATGAGACAGGAGGGGGGGGGGGTCCCAGTGATGTTATTCAGCCTTATAGAAAAAGCATTGATCGTGATAGCTTTATAAAATATAACAAAGGATAAAAATATTGATCTGATGGAAATTAAATTTTCTAACCTCTATATTGAAGAGAGAGAGAGAGAGAAAACCCCAAACTTTCTGCAGTGTTTTTTTACAGCTTTGGAATCACTGCTTTTAGGAGAATATGAGAGTTATCAATCAATGAAATAATGCTTTCTATGCTCTGCGCTGAAGAGAACGAAAAAGCCCCCAACTTTTTACAGCTCTGATTTTAGCAACTTTCTGAGCACAGCTTTTAACATTATGTGGAAGTTGTCTTCCAACCAAATAACCTTTTTTTTTCAAGGAAAAAGAAAGTTTTCACTCATTTATCAGTGTCCGTGAATGGTCATAGTTTATTTTTATGACCAGTTTAAATTTTTAACCGAGGTTTTACACTCTCTCATCCCAAAGTAATCATCACTGTAAGCATTTTGAGCAGCGGGAGGCGATAATAGACCAACAGGACAATGTGATTTATGCATATCTACTCAGAAGCAAAGTTCGGCGGAGTTTATTGGGATTTACAACTTGATGATGATGGAAGACCATCAGTGGAAACTGTGTGGTCCTCCAGATAGCTAGAAGGCTGGGCAATTCCCATTGCTGTTTCCAATAAGGCAATTCTTTCAATACACGTCTATTCAGAAGCAAATTCAAAGACATTACCGTCGCTATAAGTCTGTGGATGTAGAGAGATCTGTTAGCACCATTAAAAAGAGAAACTTTCAGAAGCAAGGCCTACTGAGTTTGATGGGACTTCAAACTTTAAAATCCTATGGAATCTAATTTCTTTTTACAGGGAAGCAAAAGAGAGGTCAGAGGAAGAAGAAGGAGATAGTTCATTTAATTAGGAAAAGTATGGCTTGAGGAGAAGGAAACTGAGAAGAGATAGATTGGGATGGAGAAGGAGAGACAAGAAAAGTTGGCTTGAAGGAAAAGGGGATGGAGAAAGTGGGAGGAGAAGGAGAGACAAGAAAAGTATGGCTTGAAGGAAAAGGGGATGGAGAAAGTGGGATGGAGAAGAGAGACAGACAGTAAAGTTGTGAGTGGAAGAAAAGAGGAAAAGTGAGAGGAAAGGGCTTGGGAAGGAGAAGATGTTAAATGCAATTTAAAAAATTGAGGAGGGGGGAAAGAGTATGGATACAAAGGAAGCAAGAGACGGAAGGAGAAGATGTTTAGCCAGGAGTTTTGTGAGAAGGAGAGGGAGAAAGGAAGGAGAAAAAGAAGAAACGGAGATGAAGTTTAGCCAGATTGTGGGGAGAGGGAAACGAGGGAACAAAAAGGAAAGATTTTAGCCAAGTGTTTGAGAGAAGGAGAAGGAAGAAAAAAAAAAAAAAAAAAAAAAAAAAAAAACAAGGGAAGGAGAAGATGTTTAGCCAAGTGTTTGGAGAGAAGGAGAAGGAGAAAGACAAGGGAAGGAGAAGATGTTTAGCCAAGTGTTTAAAAAAAGTGAGAAAGAAAGAAGGAGAAGAGTTAGCAAGTTGGAGAGGAGGAGAAGGAAAGACAAGGAAGAGAAGATGTTTAGCAAGTGTTGGAGAGAGGAGAAGGAGAAGAAGGAAGGAGAAGATGTTTAGCCAAGTGTTTGGAGAGAAGGAGAAGGAGAAAGACAAGGGAAGGAGAAGATGTTTAGCCAAGTGTTTGGAGAGGGGAGAAGGAGAAGACAGGGAAGGCGAAGATGTTTAGCCAGTGTTTGGAGAGAGGGAGAAGGAGAAAGACAAGGGAAGGAGAAGATGTTTAGCCAAGTGTTTGGAGAGAGGAGAAAGGAGAAAGACAAGGGAAGGAGAAGATGTTTAGCATGTTTGGAGAGAGGGAGAAGGAGAAAGCCAAGGGAAGGAGAAGATGTTTAGCCAGGAGTTTGGTGAGAAGGAGAGGGAGAAAGGGAAGGAGAAAAAGAAGAAAGGAGATGAAGTTTAGCCAGGATTGTGGGGAGAGGGAAAAACAGAGGAAGGAAAAAGATGTTTAGCCAAGTGTTTGGAGAGGGGAGTAGGAAAAGACAAGGGAAGGAGAAGATGTTTAGCCAGGAGTTTAGATAGAGGAGAAGGAGAAACAGGACAAGAAAGTAAAGGACTAGTGAAGGTGAAGAAGGCAGGAATTTGAGGTAGATGGAGAAGGAGAAAGAAGAAAAGGGTTAGGAGAGAGACATTTAGCTGAGTGGTAGCAGAAGGAAAAAGAGAAATAAATAAAGAAATAAAAGAAGGAAGAAATCAAGGACTTAATCGAACTGTAAACGAAAGAGATCCATTCCAGTCATTGGTCAAGGCCCAGTCTAGCTGAAGTAAGCCCAAGTCAACAGGAGAAAGTGGGGAGAGGAGAGAGAAAATGGGGACATCCTAAATGCCGCTGAAAAAGGAGAAAAGTGGGAAGAGAGAGGTTAACCGGATTGTCCCCGCTAAGTTGGGAAAGTTGATGGAATGATCATGGGTTCCAATCCGAGTAAAACTGAAAAAATTTCCCTTCAAATTCATATTTACCTCTCAGAGATGGAAAAAGGAAACTAATTTCCCATCCCCTTTCTCTTTCACGTCCACACCCAGGTGTTTTACCTGGTTTAATCGTACTCCTTCAATCTTCATATTCATTGGAGGTTAACTGTTGTTTCCCCCTTCCTTTAGCGAGGACCCTTGGCGGGCGGCAAAATGATAAAAGGTTACATGCAACAACACAACATCCCCCAAAGGGAAGTGGTGGACGTCCACTGGACTGAACCGTCTCATCTCTCCCAACATCTCAACAGGGGACCCCCATGAAAACCCAGAAAGCGTGCAGCCCTCTACACGTGGTACGTCCGGAGCAGAGGGAGATTCTTAGGCGTAAGTACTGTTGGCTTGTTGGGGTGGGTAGTACTCCAAATGGAAGAGTTTACCTTTGTCGAATGTAAAACCTCAAAAAAGTCCCAGTCCATTAACTCCCTGTTTCCCCTATTGCAGCCAAATTCAGTATTTTTAAATCCAGAAACATTCCAAGGTAGCCCTGTTGACCACGTATGAAAATTGTATTTTGCTGCGACCCGTTAGCCTTGGATGGTTTCCTGGCCATTCTGTATGGTAAAAATTATTGTCTCACGCTTTCCAGAGTCAGGGTTTTCTGCTGAATGAAGATACCTCCAATGGAGCTTGCAATAAGCTGCTGGTTTAAGTGTATTATTTACCTCACAATGATAATCATTGGCCTGTTACAGACTGCCAAAATAAAGCTGCTTCGGGTCTCTTTGGAGGTGTGCTGTTTAAATGATGTATGCATCCTAAGAATCCGGAAGCTGCACCAAAGCTGCGCTCCAGTGCTTAGGAATGGAGTATGGCTTTGGTGAACTCCGGACCTTAGGACCCTGCATCATTTAAATAGCATACCTCCAAAGAGACCCCAAGCAGCTTTATTTGGCAGTCCGTAGCAGGCCATTATGTCTTTTTCAGCTACAGTTATAACTCACCTTTCTTCCAATGATCTCATGGCACTGGGGTTTTATCTACATATACAATTTGACACACTTTGAGTGCCATGCTTCAATCCTACAGAATCTAGCGATTTATAGTTTTGTGAGGTGCCAGCACTCTTTGGCAGAGAAGGTTCAAGACCTTGTAAAACTACAAATTTCTACTATTCCCACACTGTAGAAAGAATGCAGTTTGACACCACTTTAACTGCTATGGCTCCACCCTACAGAACTCTGGGATTTGTAGCGTGGCGAGAAGGCCAAAGACCTTGTGAAGCAACAAATCCCAGGTTTCCGTAGGATGGAGCTACAACACTTAAAGTGGTGTCAAACTGCATTATTTCAACAGTGTAGTGAATGATTCCCAAACTTTGGCCTTCCAGCTGTTTTGGACTTCATCTGCCTGAATGGCATGTCATTGGCCAAGATGGCTGAGGCTTCTGGGATCTGAAGTCCCAAACACCTGGAGAACCAGAGTTTGGGAATCACTGGATGCACCCTAGAATACATAATCCACTATTACATAACAGTCGTCCAAAGTGGCTTACCCACAACCAGGAAAACCAGGCAGTCTCTGTTCTCAGATTACCATCTTTACCAGGACTGGGCAAAGTGCAGATGTTTTCCAGATGTTTTTGGGCTACAGCTCTCAACATAGCCCACCATTAGCTATGCCGACTAGGACCACCGCTCTCAAAAGGCAAACACAGAAGGCAAAGAAGATGGGGAAGGAAGAGGTATTGGCAAAACCAATTCATCTTTCATCAGGGTTTGTGGAACAGTCTTGCTTCCTTCCTCCAAAATCTTTTATGGAAAGCTCCAAGGGGCTCCATTCTAGAACTTCAGGATGCAAAGCACATACTTTGCCATACAACCCTTGAGTAGAGGGCTTCCCGCAATATAGCATGCAATGCTACCTTATACACATAACATGGAATGGAAATGTTACTTTTTGGGGTGGTGCTTTGCAGAATCCCCCAACAGGCAAGGCCAGTGGCTTTGTTCATATAGTTCTAATATGCATTCAAGTCATTTCTGACTTATGGCAACCCTAAAGGGAAGCTATCATGGGGTTTTCTTGGCAAGTTTTGTTCAGAGGGAGTTTGACATTTCCTTCTCCTGAGGCTGACTATAGATTCATTTAGCAGCTCTTTCACATTGCTGAAATAAAGCTGACACATGGTATAGCGGTTGAAGCCTTAGACTCTGGAGACCAGGGTTCAAACCCTGGCTCAGCCATGTAAACCCACTGGGTGACCCTGGGCAAGTCGCACTCTCTCAGCCTCAGAGGATGGCAATGGCAAACCTCCTCTGAACAAAACTTGCCGAGAACGACTTGAAGGCACACAACAACAACAACACTTTAACTCTCATGGCTCCATCCTGTGGAATCCTGGGAGCTGTAGTTTGGCAAGCCTGATCTGTCAGAGAGCTCTTGTGCCTCCCCAAACTACATGTCCCAGGTTTCTGCAGGATGGAATCATGACAGTTAAAATGCTGTTAAATGTCTTTATTTCTGCAACACTCTGTGTTGTCTGCTAACTGTTGTACAGCTACAATTCATAGCTTCAATCACTGGAAGAGATCACCTGGAGATCACTTTGGATCCTGCCTCAGCCATCCCACCCTGTTCTGCTTCCTCTTCTCTTTGGAGGGAAAGAGAGAGCAGGAACGAGAATTTGTTGCTCCAGAAGTCCTATCTTTCCCCCTTGTCTCCCAAGATCTGCCTGAGATTAAATAGGCCTATTGTGTCGAACCCAGCCAGGTCTCCTTGACGAAACAATGTCATTTGGACACAGTGATCCAATTAGCTGGTTTGCAGTCTCTCACATCCAAAGATAATCTTGTTGACTGTTTGCCTCCCCCAACTTTTCTTATTTTATGGTACCAGGATTTGAAGCAAGATATCAATAGGTGTTGCTTAGGATAGCTATCATTGATGAATGGCTTGGGCACAGATCAGAGCATCTCATTTATAATAATAATAAATAATAATAATAAATAAACTGTTTATTTATATACCGCTTTCCCTCGAGATCAAAGAGGTTCACATCAGGTAAAACTATGACAAACGTCATAATACAGTATAAAAACAGTTAAAACATTCAATTACAATCATAAATATTCAATAAAATTATCTAAAACAAGCCATTAAATGGTCAAAACTATAGGCTATCAAGTATCTTAATCTAATTGGGGAATATTTCTCTAAAAAGAGTCGGGAGGGTATGCTTGCTGGAAGAGATAGGTTTTTAAAGCCTTTTTAAAGGCTTCCAATGTACCACTAGAACGGATCTTTTCCGGGAGAGCGTTCCAAAGAGTAGGCGCTGTCGCTGTGTAAGCTCTGTGGGTTGTTGCCAGTCTCATCTTAAGATGTTCAAGTAGAAGTTGCCCCGTTGTTCTAAGGGTGCGGGGCGGATTATATAGGGAGAGGCGTTCCCTCAAGTAACTCGGGCCCAAGCCATGTAGGGCTTTAAAGGTAATAACCAACACTTTGTATTGGGACCGGAAGGTAATAACCAACACTTTGTATTGGCACGTATCAAGACTCATCCCTCATCTCATCATCTTTTTCCTCCCCCTTGGTAGGGGTTTGGGGTCTTTGAAGGCTTGACTTCCTTGTCGTTGAATAAGCAATGTTTTAGCCCCCCCAGACATCTCCATACAGAGGGCAGGTTTTGGTCGAATAGCTTCTGCTCTTAGTTATTAAGGCTGGTTGGGCAAACAGGGGAAGGAAAAGGTGACAGAGCTTTAGGGAGAGTTCAGAGACACAGCCATGTAAGTCTGTAGAATCAGTATGTAGAGAGTATGTAGCACCTTGGAGACTCATTGAGTGAAAGAAGTTGGCAGACTTCAGTCTACTTCCTCAGATGCATACTGTGGAGTGGAAGACTTCATTCCACTATATGCATCTGAGGAAGAAGACTGAAGTTTAGGAAAGCTCATGCTGCCAACTTCTTTCTTTCAGTTAGTCCCAAAGGTGCTACAAGATCTCTCTACAGACAGAGCTTTAGGGAGTCAGTTCAATTCAGCCTTTAGGGGTGTCATTTGGTTGGTGCGGGGAGTGCGGACTGCACTGGGGGACACCTAAGAGGGGGTTTCATCCACTGCGAGGGTGGAAAGGGGTAACTCATGGATCTGGAGGGTTTTCTAGCTGAATAGGAAAGTGAATTTCCTCCCTTTCACACCTGTTCATCAGCTCTGTCATGCCTGGATGCGCCAGTCCCATTAATTACAACAGCATAGTAAAATGGTGTCCTATAAAATGGCATAATCAAATGTTTATTGGAATTTATGTACATTTGGATTCATAGATAAGGACCCTGTGGATACAGAAGTCCGACTGTACAAGTGAAATCTTCCTCAGTTAAATCCATTGATATAAAATCCATGGTTATGGAGGGCTGACTATCCTAAGTATGCCATTGCAGGCCTGAATAAGGATATGCCCCATAGTTGGCACACTCTTGGCCCAGGAAAATATGAGCTGGGCTGGTAGTCAAATGACTTAAAATACAGTGGAGCTTTGCCTTACGCGGGGGATCTGCGTAAGCTTGAGCCCCATTCAATATAATGGGGCTCGTGCTTGCGGCGGTGCGGTGCGTGTGCGATATAGCTTCCGCGTAAATAGGAAGCCGCGTATGGTGCAACCGTGTATGGCGCACCCGTGTATGGAGCGGGCGCACTGTACTTGTGACTGGACTTTGACTTCTTTCACACCTGAGGGCTGCAAGTTACTTTAGGGAGTTTGGAAGGGGTTATTCCCTGTAACCAATATGGCTGAGGGGTTCAGGTGGGGTCTGTCACTGTGGCCTCCAAAGAGTGCCTGCTATGGTTGCTTCACTCTGCCTAAAGTAGAAGCTTCTAATCTAATTTTATCCCTGCTTTGGGGAATTTTGTGTCCCATGGCTCGGTTCCAGAAGTGTATCTTCAATGTCCACCTTTGATTTGTCCACTCTTCTGCCTTTTGAAGTGGCAAAGGGAGAGACAGCCTTTGTAGCCATGGCATCCTGCATCTCCAGAGGCTCCCCGTTGTCATTTCTGGGGTCATCCTATTGCCACGTGAAGACCTTATTTGCTCAGATTGCTTTCAGTGATGACTTAGGGTGCATCTACACTATAGAAATAATGTAGCATAGGATTAAAACAAGGTGTGCGTATGGACATTGTGCATGTATGTGTGGCAATGGATAGGGCAAAAGACTGCCTTCCATCTGCATCCTATGAGTGCATCCTGTACGGATTGAGTCTCCTTATCTGAAATGCTTGACACCAGAAGCATTTTGGATTTCAGAGTTTTTCAGATTCTGGAATATTTGTATATACATAATGATGCATATTGGAGATGGGACCCAAGTCTGAACACAAAATTCATTTATGCTTCATATACACCTTATACACGTAGCCCGAAGGTAATTTTATACACAACATGTTTAAGAATTTTGTGGATGAAACAAAGTTGGTGTACACCGAATCATCAGAAAGCAAAGGTGTCAATGTCTCAGCCACCTATGTGGACAATTTTGGAATATTTTGGATTTTGGCATAAGGGAATCTCAACCTGTACTCTGAAAAACAGTTTCAAAAAACTTCAAGAGCACGGGGCCTGTATAGAGGAGGAATATAATATTTCTGCATGTTGTAAACATTGGCAACCTGGTCCTAAGGGGTTGCTTCTTGTCCTCTCCCTCGCCACATCTAGCCAGCTGTGAATCCAAGAGGCAGGCATTTCTCTTTCTATTGAGGCAAGTGCAACCTTGACACCCTTGGTGGCTTCCTAAAGTTGGGTCGTCCGATACACAGAGTCTTGGTTGCTACCTAGAAGACCAATATGCAAAGGGATCTTGTAGCACATTTGAGACTAACTGAGCAGTTGTAACAAGGTGTGCCATAAGCTTGCATAGATGTGGTCTCCTTCTTCAGTTGCATGGAGTGAACTTGTGCTCCTTGAAGGTGCTATAAGATCCTTTGCATACTGATATTCCAGAATCAGTATTCCTCCAAAGTTGTGCTTTGGTTCACTTTGGAGATAGGCTGTTTAAATGACACATGCATATTAAGAGGCCAGAAGCTGCGCCAAAGGTGTGCTTTGGTGCAGCTTCTGGCCTCTTAGGACACATGCCTCATTCAAATAGCATACCTCCAATGTGACCTGAAGCAGCTTTATTTAGGCCTGTCTGTTCAGGCCCTATGACTCCTACCCCCTAGAAGACCAAAGTCCCCTTAACACCAAACTAGCTGGCCAGCCTCAGAAAATCAAATGAAACAATGCATGAACGGTGTCTTTCTGAGTGGCAGGGGCTGTAAGCCCGATCAAATCTGCTCCTTTCTCTTTCAGAATTCAACCAGACAGTCCAGGGTTCTGGAAATATGACAGACAAAAGCAGTCAAGATCAGCTGCTGTTTCTCTTTCCAGAGTTCAACCAGCAAAGCCAGGGCATGGGCCAGATAGACGACTCCTGTGCCGAAACGCCCAGCAAGAAGATGCGGCGCAACCGCTTCAAGTGGGGTCCTGCTTCTCAGCAGATATTGTACCAGGCCTACGACCGGCAAAAGAACCCCAGCAAGGAGGAAAGGGAAGCCTTGGTAGAGGAGTGCAACAGGTAAACCCCAACTCCCCATCCTCCAAAACCCTTAAAACGAGAACCAGGGTAAATAAATATATACAGTCAGCCCTCCATATTTGCAGTTTTGACTTTTGCAGGTTTGATTATTCACCGATTTCATTTATACGTTCTCTTTAGGAATCTCTAGGTCCTCTAATGTGACTGTGCTAGATGTTGACCATAGAGTCATGCTGGAGGACCTAGAGATTCCTAGAGAAAACACTCCTCTAGGCATTTCTAGCTTCACCAGTGTGATTTTATGGTCAAATTTCAGTTGATGTTGACCATAGAGTTGCACTGAAAGACTTAGAGATTCCTACAGAAACACTTCTCTAGGCATTTCTAGCTTTTCTACAGCGATTCTATGGTCAACTTTCAGTTGATGTTGACCACAAAGTTGCAATTGAAGGACTTAGAGATTCCTAGAGAAAACACTTCTCTAGGCATTCCTGCATTCTCTAACATTATTCTACGGTCAAATTTCACTTGATGTTGACCACAGAGTTGTGCTTGAAGGACCTAGAGACTCCTAAAGAAAACACTTCTCTAGGCATTTCTAGGTTCTGCATGTGATTCTATGGTCAACTTTTGGTCGATGTTGACCACAGAGTTGCACTGGAGGACCTAGAGGTTCCTAGAGAGGTGTTCTCTCAGGTAAAAACAATCTCAGTAGCTATTGTATTTGTGTTTTTTCCACTTTCACAGGAGTCCTGTGCCAAGAGAATGTGGATGTGTGGACTGTAAATGGGCAACTTCTCTTGCTGAGTCTAATTAAATAGCAGCTTCTTGGCAGATGGCACAGCTTTTGTTGTTTCAAAGCAAACCTCCATTGTGTGCAATGTCTGGCACATTCTGTGTCACAGGGAAGAGAACCTACTTTTCCCAATACCTAGCATAAGTCAACAACAGAGGTTGTAGGAGCAAACCTGTACAATTTGTGACTAAAACTGCTGCCAAGATAAATGAAGCCCACTGGGCATCTAAAATACAGTAGCAAAGAAAGGCACAAATCCTATTCAAAGATATAGCCATGTTAGTCTGTAGAGAGTATGTAGAGAGAACTTACAGCATCTTTGAGACTCACTGAAAGAAAGTCATTGGCAGCAGGAGCTTTCTTAGACTAGAGTCTACTTCCTCAGCAAATTTAAAACCATACAAATTAAGAATAGTACCTAAACATTAAAAAGTATAGCTATAATGAGCTCATAACGGGAGATACAGTCCTGCCGATAACCTGGACCCAAACAGTACAGGGCTTTATAGATCAAAATCATGTTGAATTGTGTCTGGAAATGGACCCTCAGCTAATGGAGCCATTGCAATGAGTGTTGTGTTGACTTCAGTCCCATCCAACAATTGATACTCTTATTGAAACTATCTAGTATGCTTCCAGACAGTCTCTCAACCAGTCGAAGTGAAGGTGTACAGTGCCTGAAATTACTTTGGCATGGAAACGCATGAACGCATGCAACCCTACCCCTTCAAGCATCTTTCCTCATCTCTGACAGTAAAGATTCTCCAATAGTAAATAGTACAATCAGAACAAATTAAATCTCCAACAATAAAAGAATACAGTAGGGACATATTAAATAACTATGGATTTCATGTCCATTTATGCCACACCAAATCTGCTGCCGCCTCACTCTGTCGAATGTTAGAAACACAGTTCAGTAAGGCTGCATCCGCACTGCAGAAATAATCCGGTTGGGCACCACTTTAACCGCAATGGCCCAAGGTTATGGGATTATGGGAATTATGGTTCGTTGTGGCACCAGAGGTCTCTGATGGAGAAAGCTAAATGTCTCACAAAACGACTAATCTCAGAATCCCATGCAGTTAAAGTGGTGTCAACCTGGATTACTTTTTTGCAGTGCAGATGCAGCCTTAAGTCTCTAGTGAAAAATCTGCAAGCCACCTTGGGCCCATTCCTAAGAGAAAGGCGGCATACAAATGAAATGGAATATATAAATGGCCATGCCCAGTATCTAAAAAGAATATTTGCTTCCCCAAACGAGTTATTACCCCATTTCTTCATCATTTTCTTCCACAGTTGACTGTGAGTTGACCATAGAATCCGCTGGAGAACCTAAAAAAATGCCTAGAGAAGTGTTTTATCAGAATTTCATCATAGTTAATCAGGCAATGCTCACGGACCCTTCTTCTCTCTTTGCAAGCTGCATGCGCATGGAGTCAAAAGAGGTAGCCATTGTTCTTGCATTCCCCAAGAACAATAAGACTGTGTATCTACAATAGTGTTTCAGATCTCTCCCTGATAGATATTCATTAGGAGTATAGCACCTTCCACTTTAATGTGCACAACTATCTCTGGTCTCAGATACAATCCTCCCATTGATGTATTTATTTAAAACATTTCTACACTACCTCTTCAAGCAGAGGGACCTGATGCATTTGGTAGACTTTAAGTCTATGAAAGCTCCTGCTGCCAATTTCTTTCTTTCAGTTCATCTCAAAGGTGCTATAAGATCTCTCTACATACTGATTCTAGAGACTAACACGGCTATATCTTTGAATTCCACCATCATTACGCTGCTTATTTCAACCTTCTGAATGTGTCCTTTTCATTTTTATTTTTCCTCCTAGGGCAGAATGCCTCCAGCGAGGTGTGTCCCCTTCGAAAGCGCATGGCTTGGGTTCAAATTTGGTGACGGAAGTCCGCGTCTACAACTGGTTTGCAAACCGGAGGAAAGAGGAGGCCTTTCGCCAAAAGTTGGCCATGGACGCCTACAACACAGGCCAGCCTCACACCATGAACCTTTTGCTCTCTCACGGCTCTCCTCACCATGCCCAAACCAGCTCTTCCCCGCCAAGCAAAATGCCAGGTAAGCTAAGTCTGAGATCAGTTGTTTTCCAAAGAAATGAACAGAAATGTGTGTGTTTGTATGCCAGCTACAGGTTGAGTCTCCCTTATCTGGAAATCCAAAATACCCCCAAATCCAAAATACCCCCAAATCCAAAATACTCCCAAATCCAAACTACTCCCAAATCCAAAACTGTCCACATGTGTGGCTGAGATAGTAACACCTTTCATATCTAATGCTTCACAAATTTTGTTTCATGTGTACATGAAACATAAATTAATTTCATGTTTAGGTTTGGGTCCCGTCCCCAAGATATCGCATTATCTATATGCAAATATTCAAAAACAATTTTAAAATCCCAAATCGAAGCATTTCAGATAAAGGAGACTCAACCTGTCGTGTGATGAACACTTGATTTATAAGTGGGGTCTGCAGCAAAATGTTGCAGCTTGGAGTGCGGCTGCTGTAGTTTACTTGCTTTCCTTCTTTTCACTGCGATTCAGTTCCCATCGCCAGAAAATGTTCCATGTTCAGTATTCATCAGTGCTTGGAAGTAAAGATTTACTTGCAACACATTTCCAATGAATGGAGGGAGGGTGTGACAAGGACATGGCAGAGTGACATTTCAAAAGTAACATAATGGGTAGAATTCAGGCGACACACTACAATTAACAAAACAGTAATACCTTTATTGGACTAACCAAAATGTACAAAAATATGTTGCAAGCTTTCGAAGCTCCACTGGCTTCTTCATCAGGCAATGTAATGGCCATGAAGAAGGTAAGGCATTAGAGAAATAAGCTACTCAGAGCTGTCAATTTCTGTCTGCAATCTCATGTCACTGCTACACAACCGTGGAAAAAAGTGAAACCTTTACCATGGAGTACCAAAATGATTTTAATCAAAGAGTGGGAACTACATTGCTAGAATGTGTTTCAGAGAAGGAAACTCAACATGCCCCACTGAAACAGAGATTGGAAAAAGACAAGAGTGTAGGAGAGAGTTGGCGTTTAATCTGGGGGTGGGGAGAGACTGAATGAGCGAGTGGTAGTGCTGTGGAGCAAGGCGCATTGTTGGGGAAAACAATCCCCATTGTTCCCGTACCTGTAATCTACACACCAAAGTCAGTGAGCTCAAGAGGCAAACAACCGAAATCAGCTCTGTGACAAGCGCTCCGGTCACTGTAGGGTCACTAGTGCTTTTCTTTGGGGGGGATCTCACTGCTGGTGCCTTAAACAATTGAGCATCCTCTCCCTCTCCCCACCCTCCATTCCTTTTAAAGGATGGAGGTGAAGGGACCTCTGGTGCCCTCCTAGCCTATTTGGGAATAAGAGGCCCACACCTGGCAAATTCCAAGGCCGACGGAGGAATCCGCTTTTACAAATGGTGGAAAGAGTCCAGGTAGAATCTGGGCTGGATCTTTGTTGCGAATGCATCCGATTAACGTGAAATCGAAGGCTTTCATGGCCGGCATCCATAGATTTTTTTGCGGGATTTTCGTGCTATGTGGCCATGTTTTAGAAGAGAATTCTCTGAAGATGCCAGCCACGGATGCTGAAGAAACATCAGGAATAAACTCTTCTAGAACATGGCTACATAGCCCAAAAACACCCACAAAAAACTATGCATCCAATTAAGTTTTATCTGATTCACCCAAGATAATCGATCTCAAGTCTTTTCCCGATGTTGGGTTTTTTAGCACGACTGTGCATATGCTCTCACTTATGCATTCTGGGTTTGTTGGAACCACCTTGATGCACATCTCTGCATGTTTCATGGCACACATGTGCTAGCACTTGAATGAAGACAGAGTCGACGATGCAAATGTATTCCAGACACATTAAAGACATGCATTACAGTCAATTCCTCTTTAACTGCCACAGCTCCTTCCTACAGAATCCTGAGAGTTATAGTTTGGCAATGGCCCCAGCACTCTTTGACCGAGAAAGCTAAAGATGATAAATCCCAGGATCCCATAGGATGGCGCTACAAGCACTTAAAGTGGTGTGAAGTCAAAGGCTTTCATGGCCGGTTTTTTGTGGGTTTTTCAGGCTATATGGCCATGTTCTGGAAGAGTTTGTATCTGACATTTCACCAGCATCTGTGGCTGGCATCTTCGGAGATGAAAACCACCACTTCAAGTGGTGTCAAACTGCATTATTTCTACAGCGTAGATGCACCCTACATCAGCCTGTCCTCTTATCAGTTTAAGGGCCAGGAAAGTTAAAAGAGAGGGAGGTATAATGGTTCAAAGTTCAAAATAGATTTCAGTCCCTGCAGAGCAGGGAGCCGCAAAATTGTACAGAGGAATGCTGCCTTTTAATCTACACAAGCTTACTTGGAAATAGGTTCCCCAGAGATAAGAGGGACTTTCTCCCAGGACTGCAGCCTTGGTGTTTCTGTGCCTGCTTTTATACAAACGCTGAGATGCAACCCTTTAGTAAAGTTGTCCCTCCATATCCACAGATTTTTTATTCATGGATTCAAGCATGTACAGATTAAAAATATTCTACAAAATCTAAATTCCATTTAGATTTTGCCATTTTATATGAGACACTATTTTACGATGCCACTGTATTTAATGAGATTTGAGCATCCACAGATTTGGGTATCCACAGAGGGTCCTATAACCAAACCTAATAGACATCAAGGACCCTCTGTATTAGGCAACTTCTGATGCTCTTCTTTCAAGATCACTCCAAATCTGGGATAAAGAAATGAATCACGAAGAGTTATGTGCCTAGCACTCCAGAGATGAACAAAGCATCGTCAAAGGAGAAAAGCAGAAACGAGTTAAAGACCTATTGTTAGCTTTAACTGGAGTAGGCCCATTGAATCAAGTGTTGATGTACCATTCAACAGTTTTGTTTTAGATGGAATTTCCCAACAAGGCCAATGAGTCTTAGTGCACAAGTGGGCAGAAATCCGTCAGATCTAGTGACAGATCCCTGGGAGCTTTGTGGTGGATCGTTAGCAAGCGTTTTAAACTCCCCATAATAGGAATTAAAAACTTATTTTCCTTTGCTTAGGTAGACTGTTGAAAAAGAAAGAAGCTTGTAATGTGGAATGAGGACAGTTAGGTCCTTTCTGATATGGACTGCGTCTTCCCTATCCAAAATGCTTGGGACCAGAAGTATCTGGGATTTCAGAGTTTTTTGGATTTTGGAATATTTGTACCAACATAATGAGATATCTTGGAGAGAGAAAACAAGTCTAAACATGACATTTATTTACGCCTTGTGCATTACACCTAATGTAGCATGGCAGTTAAAATGGTGTCAGACTGCTTGAATTCTGCAATGTAGATACACTCTCAGTGATATCTGCCACCTGGCTTCAACTAGGGCAGTTCGAGAACCAGAAAGCAGATCCTGAGAGCCAACATGGCATTGCATTTTGGGTGTTGGACTATGACTCTGGAGACCAGGATACGAATCCTGGCTTGGCCATGGAAACCGACAGTGGGCACATCACACTGTCTCAGTCTCCGAGAATGGCAATGGGAACCCCCTCTGAAGAAATGTGCCAAGAAAACCTTAGGGTTGCCATAAGTCGAAAACGACTTGAAGGCACACAACAACAACAGACCCCGTAATCTGCAGGATTGAAACCAAACTCCGAATGCCCCTTTGAAGCCACTCTCGGTGCCCACTCCTGCCCCCTCGGTGACCACGGGGTGACCCTTGCGGAGGAATGCCCCATTCATTCCTGGTGATGGTGACAGAGTAGGGAGCCGGCCTTTCTGTTGGAGCCTGATTGCTTACAAGATGCCCTGCAAGCACATTGTCAGCAAAATCAGCTGTTTTCTGTGTTTCCCCCACCCCAACTTTACAATAATACGCCAGCATGGAGTCTGGGGGTTGTCATGGCATTGTTTTTTTCGTTATGCATGCTTAATTGACAATTAAAGTTTGGCCTTTGAACTGTCCTGGGCCCCTTTGATGTATCCTCTGCATCCCCCCCACCACCACCAGTGTCTATCCAGTTCCCCTATCATGACATTCTTTTGTTTTTCTCTATTAAGGGCAGCTAGGATTGTTCAAACCAGAGTCCATTTTATTTAAGGAGGATGGGAAGGCCATTGAGATGGGACCCTTTTCTCTCCCTTCCCCAATCCCTTCCTTTTAATGCTGGCATTTGGATCAGCAGGAGATGTGGCCCTTCGCTTGCAGGCCTTGGAGGGCTCAGATGTTACTCTGCAAAAGAGAGGACTCTGTTGAAGAAACCTTGCAAAGAGATAGGGAAAAGGTATTATGTCATTTCTAGGTACTGGAAGCTGTCTCTAGGAGTCATGCCTATCAGTTTAGCTCAGTATTCGCCTTCCCCTTCTATAGACAAGACAGAACTAAACTGATAGCTATGACTTCTAAAGACAGCTTCTGGCATAATTCAGTTCAATTCATTTATTACAGCTAATAGCCAGCATAAGGCATAATAGTTTCTCCCAATTCCTTTGCAAGATTTCTTCACTCTATAAGTTGCAGGGTGCATCCACATGGTAGAAATAATGGAGTTTGTCATGACTTTAGCTATCGTGGCTCCATCCGACAGACTCCTGGGATTTGTGGTTTTGTGAGGCACCAGTAAGTTTTGGCAGCAAAGATGAAAGACTGGGTAAAACTACAAATCCTGGGATTCCACAGTTAAAGCAGTGTCAAGCTGTATGGATTCTGCAGTGTATTTTCTTGGCTTTTTACCAGGACCTGTCTATTCTTCCTATGAAATGAACTGATCGTTTCGTTTCGCCACTCTCAAAACACCAACCAAAGTTCCTATAGAGAAGCATATTTGAGGACAAAGGACATTATAGGGTTGCCTTAGGGCAGAGGTTCCAAAACTCTGGTCCTCCAGGTGTTTTGGAGTTCAGTTCCCATAAGGCCCAGCCACCTTGGCTAATTGTCAGGAATGATGGGAGCTGAAGTCCAAAACATCTGGAGGAACAAAGTTTGGGAATCACTGCTTTAGGGTCACCATAAGTCGGAAACACCTTGGAGGGACACGGCAATAACAACAACAACATATAAATGTATTGATTTTACGATACAATGGCATACTGTATTTGCATTTCATGAACAATGGACGTTTAACCAAATCTTTTAAAAATGGGTTTTTAAGGCAGTGTTATTGTTTTTGAAAAGCATGTGGAAATAGGATGGACCGAATTCATGAACCAACAGCTCAGATGCTCTTATAGGCAAGATGTGGATTGATCCATCTGAAATGCATTGATTTGTCTGAAACATGGATAGATCCATCTGAAACATGCATTGTTTCATCTAAAACATGGATAGCTCCATCTAAAACATGGATAGCTTCATCTGAAACATGAATTGATCTATCTGAAACATGCTTTGATTCATCTAAAAGATGGATAGCTCCATCTGAAACATTCATTGATTCATCTAAAAGATGGATAGCTCCATCTGAAACATGCATTGATTCATCTAAAACATGGATTGATTCATGTAGCTCCATCTGAAACATGGATAGCTCTATCTGAAACATGAACTGATTCATCTAAAACATGGATAGCTGCATCTAAAAGGTGGATAGCTCCATCTGAAACATGCATTGATTCATATAAAACATGGATAGCTCCATCTAAAAGGTGGATAGCTCCATCTGAAACATGCATTGATTCATCTAAAACATGAATAGCTCCATCTGAAACATGGATAGAACCATCCAAAACATGCATTGATTCATCTAAAGCATGGATAGCTCCATCTAAAGCATGGATCCCTCCATCTGAAATATGCTTTGATTCATCTGAAACTTTTAGCAAACTAGAAAAGACCCTTGATCTGGTCCAGGAGGCCTCTTCTTAAATTCCTTATCAGGTTTGTTTCAAGGATGCATCGTAGAATCCTCTGCAGGAGGCTGGGTTTTTGTGTCACATACACAAGGGGTCCCTTGACAATAAATTCACATGCCCGGCATCCCCTCGGTGCTAAAAGTCTGGAAACCAGTGCCGTAAACCTTTTCATTGGCAGTTTAACCTTCCAGTTTTAATATACCCACCTGCACCATGCAAGCAGGAGGTGGCATGAGGAGGGTCAAAGAGGCAGCTCCCAGCTGTTTCCACTGACCCCATTGATGGCTCTGCCTGCTGGGATTTGAACTGTCCTTGCACCGTTTTTGTGAGGCTGTCTGGAGCCCTAAATTCTTTTCTTAAGGGCTTAATAGCATGCCTCAGACTGCGTTTCTGCTGCCCCTTTGCTTGCGGCTACCAAATACTATAGCCTCTCCTATGAGCTCTGCAATGGCAGCACCATAATCAGACTTCAGATGAGATCCGTTGGGCATGGGTCCAAAATCCACTGCAGAAATAATCCAGTTTGAAACCACGTTAACTGCTTTGGTTCAGTGCTAGAGAATCCTGGGAATTGTCGCTTAGTGTGGCTCCAGAGCTCTCACAAAACTACAGCTCACAGAATTCCTTAGCATTGAGCCAGGCAGTTAAAGCAGCTTCAAACTGGATTATTTCTGCAGTGTGTTTTGTACCACGGTTTCACTGAACAAGCATTTACTACCAGTTGAGTCTCTCTTATCTGAAACCCTAGGGACTAGGAGTGTTTTGGATTCTGGATTTTTAAAGGATTTTGGAATGCTTGCATATACATATTGAGATATCTTGGATATGGGACCCCAGTCTAAACATGAAATTATAGCAATAGTAATACACTCGTCCCTCCACATTGGCTGGGGTTAGGGGCATAGGACCCCCCTGAATGTGGGGAAAACCGCAAATGACAAAAACATTATGTTTTTACCTGAGCGAACACTCTGGAATCTCTAGGTCCTCCAGTGCAATTTTGTGGTCAACATCTACCAGACATTGGCCATAGAATTGCACTACAAATGCCTAGTGGAGTGTCTTTTCTAGGAATCTCTAGGTCCTTCAGTGCGACTTTTGGTTAAAGTTGACCATAGAGTTGCGCTGGAGGACCTAGCTATCCCTAGAGAGAACACATTAATAAAATCCGTGAACAATCAAATCTGCAAAAGTCAAAGCCGCAAAGGTGGAGGGACAAGTGTAGGACGTTTACTTATAACACTCTTTTCACCAAAGGGCGGAACATCAGGCGTATATAACACTGTAAAATGCCAAAATGCTAAAATAATATACCAATAGAGTAAAAACATAATCCTCATCAGTAACTACCCATGTTGGCCACTTTAGGCAGACTCAGCAACTTAAACCAGTGGATTTCATAGCATGGAGGTAATTTTATACATAATATTTTAAATAATTTTCATAGAATGGTAGAGTTGGAAGAGACCCCCAAGGGCCATCCAGTCCAACCCCATTCTGCCATGCAGGAACTCTCAGTCAAAGCATCCCCATTGACAGATGGCCATCCAGCCTCTGCTTAAAGACCTCCAAGGAAGGAGACTCCACATCTCTCCGAGGAAGGAGTGTGTTCCACTGTCAAACAGCCCTTACTGTCAGGACGCTCCTCCTAATGTTTAAGTGGAAATGGAGCATGTGAAGTTAAGACTATATGAAGAGCAGAACTTGGAAGTAAACTGCAAGTTGGGCATCCACTTGCAATGACTTATTTATTTCTGGCAATGAAGAGGGTATAACAAGAATGCATTTCATAAGCAGTGTAACCAGGGAAAGAGGCTCTACTTTGCCACATTTTTAGTTACTTGTTAAAAGTTATATTTTTCAAGGCTGTTTTGGAAATTGGCAGCATGAGCTTTGGTAGACTAAAGTCTAATTCTTCAGATGCATTTGGCCAAAGGAGGTTTGTCATTGCCTTCCCCTGAGGCTGAGAGCAAGTGACTTTCCCAAAGTCACCCAATGGGTTCCTATGGCCGAGGTTTTATTAGCTCTACACATTTGGTGGCTCTACTGAAAAAGGCATGACAATTTATACAGAGAGTGTCGAGACCCCGGAGTCCAAGGCCTGATTCCCACTACCTTTTAAACTGGATCGCAAATCGGTTTGAACCAGTTCAAATGACTTTAATCAGTTCTCTGAAGCGATTCGGAGAGGGGAGGGGGACACATGCCATACCCATTTAACCCGCGTCTTTTTGACGCCCATGTTTTCCAACTCTTTTTGGATAAATCAATTGTCTGCAAGTGTGAACCAGATGTGGATTGGAATCGATTTAAATTTGCCCTTCGGCTGGCTGGAGCGGGTCAATTTTGAACCGATTCATTCGTGAATGTGAACCACAAGTGGATTATTTTACAGGGTAAAAATGCGATCGGGGCAAATGTAGTGGGAACCACGCTCTGTTGTTGAATCGATCCATTGATTCAGATCACAAACCGCTTTTTTTGTAAGTGGGAATGAGGCCCAAGAGAAGGGTTTCAAGGTGAGAAGGAGATGTTTCCTGACACATCTGAACCTTGGCATCTCTCTTCCCACTGATCCAAGCAGTGGTACCCACCAAAGTAAACCAAACCAGAGACAGCTTGTCCTATCTTATCGCAGCCAGGGAACACGCGAGAGTTACAACACAGGCCTCGTCTTTACAATCTCCCTGCCTTTGTGTACCTTACATTTTCGGATTGTTCCAAGAAAGTTGTTTGGCGGTGGCGGAGAGGTGGAGGCTTGCGAAGGTCTGGTGTGTGACAACATTTGCTGCAATCGTCCTCTTTCATAACACCAAAACAGGCCGGAGTTTAATGCCGAAAGGGACAAGGCCAATCCAGCCTTGGCTTTTTACGCCTTCTTGCTCACGATGGTGTTATTTCAGCCCAAGATGTTGTTTAGGAACCCTTTCTGGTTTTATTGGGGATAATTAGAGCTTTATGGCAGCCTCCGAATGGACAGAGGAGGAGCAGTCCCAATAAACTGGTTTATAATGGACATAAAGCATTCGTGTTATGGCCCAGGGAGATTTTAACACTTTCGGGCATCTTTTGAATGGCAACCTGCTCTCCGTTTCCGCACCCGGATCAAACCCATTTACTCACAGAGATTGGAGTGTAAAAGAAGCAGATATTGTGAAGTCGGAGACTTTCATGGCCAGAATCCATAGTTTTTTATGGGTTTTTGGGCAATGCGGCCATGTTCTGGAAGAGTTTATTCCTGACGTTTCGCCAGCATCTGTGGCTGGCACAGAGCCCGAAGAACCCACAAAAAGCTAAGGCAGATATTTCTTTGCTTTTGTGGGGTCTAAAGCAGTTTTTTGTCAAAGGCAGACCAGTTAGTAATTTGAAGGTGAATGATTTTGAAGTCATTTTCATTTCATTTGTTACGTCAAATAGCCAGCATATGATTTTGAGGCGGTAGTTTTTCTTGAGATGCGTGGTTTTCAAACCCAGAATAAGATCTTCCAGCACAAGAAAGGAGTGGAAGATGAAACAGTCAATACTGTACAGTGAGCTCTAGGTATCTTCTGGGGTTTGGATCACAGAATCATAGAATCATAACAGTTTATCAAACGAAGGAGATCGGGAGTTTATCCCATGAATATCCCAGATAAATTGCGTAATTACACGAAACAATTTCACACGACGTCACACAAAACCCGCCATTAAAGTGGTCACAACAAAGCACTAACACACCTCTTTTCACTTTTGGGATTTCAATGACAATGCATTTCCGATATCACTTTATTTCTGCAGTTACTTGTGATAATCATTTGAGCAATTACTTGCCATTTTCGCTTTATTTGCGGGATGCTTTAAATGTGCTTTAATCTCTCTTTAATGCAGAAATTAGCCCCAGTGTTATAAACTCCATAGAGTTGGAAGGGACCCCAAGAAGGGTCATCCAGTCCAACCCCATTCTGCCATGCAGGAACTCTCAATCAAAGCATCCCTGACAGACGACCATCCAGCCTTTGTTTAAAGACCTCCAAAGGAGACTTTTGGTTCCAGGACTCTCTGTGAATGCCAAAATCCATAGAGGCTCAAGTCCAAAGTTACAATACAATTCCATATCCAGGGGGGATACGTTCCTGACGTACTGTGGAAATGTGTGTGTGAGTGAGAAAGAGTATTTTCTTTCCTTTTTTAACCTGTTATTCTGGTCTTGATATGTTTATTTCTCATCAAGCAAAAGTCCTCCCACTCAAAGTGGCTTGGAGACAGATTTGAAACATGCCTGACTCTAAGGCTACGGATGAGACAGTCCAGTTGCAGTTAAAACAAAGAAGTTTTTTCTGGTTATAAAACTCGGTACCAGATTAAAAACTGTTCTCCCCAGAAGATCAGAGGACATGATAAGGAAAGTGTATTTGCTCTTTCCCCCTGCTCTGCTGCTTAACAAATAATAAATCCATTTGGCCAGAAGGGACTCCATCAAGTGGAGCCACAAGGCTGTGGTTAGGAATTTTAGGGTTAATGGTATGTTACATTCATGGGAAAGATGTAGATGTCCAAATATTGGACTTTAGCTCCTATCAGCCCAAGCCAATATAACTAGTGATGTTGGGATTTGCAGTCCAGTATCAGCTTGAGGGTCAGACATCTGCCATCCCTTTTGCTATATATCACAGAGTGCATACTGATAATTTAATATACAGTTGGTCCTCCACATTTATGGATTTGACTTTTGCAGATTTGATTATTTGCAGTTTTGATTAATATGTTCTGTCAAGGAATCTCTGGATCCTCCAGCACAACGCTGCAGACGTTGACCATAGAGAACCTAGATGTTACTAGAGAAACCACTTCTTTAGGCATTTGTAAGCCCTCCAGCATGATTCTATGATTAATCTCTGGCAGATGTTGACCATAGAGTTATATTGGAGGACCTGGTATTCTCTTAGTTTTCCCCACATTCACGGGGGTCCTTCACCCATAAACCCAACAAATGTGGATGGACCATTGTATTCTTGTTGTTGTTTCTTCATGTCATTTTTGACTTATGGCAACCCTAAGGTGAACCTGTCATGGGTTTCATAGAATCATAGAATCATAGAACCGTAGAGTTGGAAGAGACCACTAGGGCCATCCAGTCCAACCCCCTGCCATGCAGGAAATCCAAATCAAAGCATCCCTGACAGATGGCCATCCAGCCTCTGCTTAAAGACCTCCAAGGAAGGAGACTCTATCACCCTCTGAGGTTTCTTGCTATTAATGTAATATATCATATATACTCGACTATAAGTTGACCTCATATATAAGTCGAGGGCAGATTTTGGGGCCAAAATCGTGGACTTTGATAAGACCCATGGATAAGTCGAGAGTAAAAGTTAGGAGCATTTAATGAAGGATGTAAAGGACGAAGAAAGGAAAACAATGCCAAAGAACTTACAAAATTCCAGCAGACATAACTATTTGTGTTCATACTAAAGGCTGGATGGATCAAAGACCAGAAGAGGGTCAGTGCTTCCAGGGCAGATTAAACTCTTGCTTTTCACCATATATATATACATAGAGGACAAAGCAGAGGAGAGTGAGAGGATGAGAAAGAAACTGGGACATTTTAAAAGCAGCAAAAAAGTGAGATGGAGGATTAATCAGGACTGTCCCTTCCAAATCAGGACAGTTGCAGAGTGTCTATTATTGGCATTGAAGATAATTTTAATGTGCAGTTTGAGTTCAAAGATATAGGCGTATTAGTCTGTTGAATCAGTATGTGGAGAGATCTTGTAGCACCTTTGAGACTCACTGAAAAAAGAAGTTGGCAGCATGAGCTTTCCTAGACTTAAGTCTACTTCCTTAGATGTTTTTATGGTTTGAGTGTTAGACTAAGACGCTGGAGACCAGGGTTCGTTTCCTAGCTTGGCCATGAAACCCATTGGATGATGTTGGGCAAGTCACTTGCTCTCAGCCTCAAGGGAAGGCAGTACAAACCTTCATCTGTCAGGGGTGCTTTGATTGAGAGTTCCTGCATGGCAGGAGGTTGGACTGGATGGTCCTTGTGTTCTCGTCCAACTCTATGATTCTATGATCCTCTGAACAAATCCGACTAGGAAAACCCCATTATAGGGTCACCATAGCATCTCCATAAGTTGGAAACGACTTGAGGACACACAACACAAACACACAATATTACATTAATAAAATAACATTAATGGATCATACCATAAAGCTCTAATCACCTTCCATTAGGGGTATTTTTTTTTTCCTCACTGAGATAACATTCCTTTTAACCACTCCTTTGAAAACTACAGAATCCGTGTGAATTGTGCGGGGAAGAGGAGGAAGGAAAAAATAATAATGATGAAAGCATCGGTTTTATTTTTGTTTCTGCCAAAGGAAAAACAACCCCCGGCCCTCCCGCGCCAGCTCCCTTTGTTCCTAGTATCTCCTTGCCCATTGTTCAAACAATCTTTCAGGTTTTCTGATCTGTCCCGAGTCTGGGCACCCTTTGCATGAGGTTAGGAATACAGTCCAAGAATGTGGGTGACAGCCCTTCGAGTTGAGCAATGTTTACCCTGTTCGTGTCGGGGACGTCTGCTTGCGCTGGCAAAGGTCCCTCTGACAAAGAGCATTCTTCCAGTATCAGGGATGGGAAAAGAGAGGGAGGCAAAGGCATCTTGAGAAGAAGGCCTCCTGCCACTGTGGAACGGCTAGCGTCGGGTTTGTACGCATGCAACCAGGGGCATCACTATGGGAGTGCGGGGTATGGGCCGCACTAGGGTCGCCATGGGTCGAGATCGACTCGAGGGTGGATAACAACAACGCAACAAGGTGACTCCGAATGGGGTGACACCACTGGTCCCCAAATATCCGCCTTTGGACAGAAACAGGGGTTCACCAGCTTCCCTTTAAAATGCTGGAGCTCAGCGGGAGAGATGGTGCAAGCAGGGCAAGATGTAGGAGAAGCCTCCGTTTTTAAAATTTTAAATCAAATTCATTTAAAAATATGTATGACAGTCAGCCCTTCATATGTCCAGATTCTTTATCCACGGATTTAAGCATCTACAGCATGGAAATATTCCCCAAAGATATACATTCCAGAAAGCCAGCCTTGATCTTGTTGTTCTGTATAAGGGACACATTTCACTATGCCGCTGTATATAATAGGATAGTTTTTAATGTCTAAAATATTCTGTTGTTGCAATGACAAATAATTCCCTTACATCAAAATAAGAAGTGTATAAACAGGGCAGTACACTGTGCCAAAATGCAAAATACACGCATTTGGATGTTTTGGTACTTTCTATTTTTATTGCATTTTGGAAGTATATATCCTCCTTGTCTTTAATGCATTTTGGCACAGTGTATTGCCCTGTATATACACTGTTTTTTCGGAGGAGGTTTGCCATGGCCTTCTCCTGAGGCTGAGAGAGTGTGACTTGTCCAAAGTCACTTAATAGGTTTCATGGCCAAGCGTTGAACAAAGACTTTGGAGACCAAGGTTTGAATCCTGGCTCGGCCTTGTAGACCCACTGGGTGACCTTGGGCAAGTCACACTCTCTCAGCCTCAGAGGATGGCAATGGCAAACCGTCTCTGAAGAAAGTTGCCAAGATATGCCCTTAAGGTAGCCCTAAGTCAACAATGACTTGAAGACATACAACAACAATAAGCTTTCCCCCTTCTTCCTCAGTGTACTTCCATTGCCAACTGAGTTCAAAGTACAGAAGTAGTTTACTCTCAGTTAACATGGAAGAAGGACCAAATCTTGCTCTTCCCAGTAAGTTCAGGCAAAAGCAAACTGCTGCAGCCTCTCCTAGCTTGTGTGTTCCCCATTCGGCCATCTTGACCACACTCTAATGTTACTTGGTTGTCCGCGTCCCAGTTTCCATGTGTCCAAAGGTTGGTGGCATTCCTCTCTTTAAGTTTTCATCTCAAATGCCCACCTTGTTGAATTGCAAACAGTCATGACAAGAAAGTTTACACTTGCAGTGAACTAAAACGACGATGAAATCTCTTCTGCAAGAAACCCATTGGTTGGT
This sequence comes from Sceloporus undulatus, assembly GCF_019175285.1. Classification (NCBI taxonomy): domain Eukaryota; kingdom Metazoa; phylum Chordata; class Lepidosauria; order Squamata; family Phrynosomatidae; genus Sceloporus; species Sceloporus undulatus. Next base: position 11,422,037 of record NC_056532.1, read on the forward strand.
CAGAAGGATTCTATGGGGAAATTGTAGTTCTCCAGATGATGTTGGACTGGAATTTCCATCATCCCTAGCCAACATACCTCAAAGTAAACAAAGCTAGGAGTGACAGAGTCATAGCATCTGCAGAGATGCATTATTCCTTCCTTTGGTTCACAGATAAGTACATTCAATCATTGGTGTTTTGCAAGAAGAGAAATCAGTTAAAAGGGAAGTGGCGGGCTGTCGTTTTGCTTTTTGTTTTAAGCATTTTATCTATTTGATTTGATTTCCATCTGGCCTTTCGCACAAGACTGAGACTCAGGGCAGCTCACAACAAGATTGACTGAAAAGACGCAGATAAAACCGACAACGCAGTGCTGCAGTGGTTTGAGTGTTGGACTGTGACTCTGGAGACCAGGGTTCGAATCCCTTTCAGCCACGGAAACCCACTGGGTGACCTTGGGCAAGGCACACTCTCTCAGCCTCAGAGGGAGGCATAGGCAAACCCCCTCTGAACAAATCTTGCCAAGAAACCTTAGCATTACCATACATTGGAAATGACTTGAGGGCACACAACAGCAACGAAAACTGCAAACATTATTATAGTAATATGTGATTTAAAAACAAAACTGAAGTATTACAACTCAATTGAATTTAATAGCAATTTAAAAGGGCATCGGTTTAAAAAGATCTACCACACTGACTTTGCCAAAATAGCTGGAGGATCAAAACGGAGCATTTTCAGCACAACGCCAAATTGGTCATTACAACTTCATGGATTGAAGTGTTTTGAAAAAGGAAAGATGAATATTATACAGGCTGAGTTTCCTTTATTTGGACTTCTGAAATCCAAAATACTCCAGAATCCAAAATTGTCATGATGGCTGAGATAGTGACTCCTTTTCTGTCTGATGGTTGAATGTACACAAACTTTGTCTCATGCACTAAGTGTTTGAAAATATGACGTATATAAAATTACCTTTGGGCTATGGGTATTAAGTATATACAAACCATAAATGAATTCCATGTTTAGGCTTGGGTCCCATTGCCAAGATATCTTTCTGTACTTGCAAAGATTCCCCCAAAAATCCAAACTCCAAAACACTTCTGGTCCCAAGCATTTTGGATGAGGGAGACTCAGCCTGTATGGATGTCAATTTTTTGCCTAGTACTGGATGCCACAGTGGTGCAACTGAAGATTCGGAAACCACAGCCAAAAAATAGACAGTAATGTTTTGTTTCCTTTTTGGATTTTGGAATATTTGCAAATACAGTATAGAACAAGGTATCTTTGGAGCTGGGCCCTTGGCTTTTGTTGGTTTTATGTACTGTCTTTCCAAAGTAGTTGGTTCATGCTGTTTGCTCACTGTCCCACTGTGAGGAGCTGCTTCCTTGCTGACGTTGAAAGAAGTGTGCGGACACAAAAACATCGGAGAACATGGCTTTCTCCTTCAGTGTTCAGAGAAAGCTCTTGGGAGCACAGCATCTGAATTGCCCTGTGAGTCGGACAACCAAAAGTGTGTATGTATTCAAGTAGCCTATCAACTTATGGCGACCCCATGAATTGAATAGGATTTTCTTAGCCAAGGAATCCTCGGAGGTGGTTTTACCAATTCCTTCCTCTGAAATGTATCCTATAGTGCCTGGTCTTCATTGGTGATCTCCTATCCAAGTACACTCATCCCTCCATATTTGCAGATTTGATTATTCACAAATTTGATTACTATGTTCTCTCTAGGAATCTCTAGGTCCTCCAGTGCAACTCTATGGTCAACTTTAACTAAAAGTTACACTGAAAGACCTAGAGATTACTAGAGAGGATACTCTACTAGGCATTTGTAGCTCCTCCAGTGCTGTTCTGTGGTCAGTGTCTATCAGACATAGACCACACAGTTGCACTGGAGGACCTAGAGATTCCTAGAGATGTGTCATCCCAGGTAAAAACATGGTGTTTTTGTTATTTGCGGTTTTTCCATATGCATGGGGTCTTGTGCCGCCAACCCTAGCGAATATGGAGCAACAAGTATACTAACCAGAACTCCTATCCAAGTGGTAACCCTAGTCTCCAGAGTCATAGTCCAATGCTCAAAACACTATATCACACTGGCTCTCTTTCAGCCCAGATATCTTAAACGCACTAGATCCCATCTGATTTTGGAAGCTAAGGTGCCTTTAGGATACAGTATTCAACTGTAAGAGAGCCAGCATAGTGTAGTGGTTTGAGCACTGGACTATGACTCTGGAGACCAGGGTTCGATTCCCCGCTCGGCCATGAAACCCACTGGGTGACCTTGGGCAAGTCACATACTCTCAGCCTCAGGGGAAGGCAATGGCATACCTCCTCTGAACAAATCTAGCCAAGAAAATCCCTTAGGGTCACACAACAACAACAACAACAAGAACAACAAACCCAGGTAAGACAAATGGAATGTGGAATTTCCTACTGAGTTTGAGAAAATAACATTCTGAAGGTCATGACTCCCAGCATCCTTAGTGGATTCTGGGATTTGCAATAAAAAGGATCACTTTCCCCAAACTCTCCTTCCGGATATATTCATTGATGCAGACGACAGCCACACAAAAGGGCTGTTGCCATTATGCCCTGCTTTGTGGCTTCTTTGCACGCTCTTGGCTGCTGTTGGAAACAATTGAATGAGATGTGCAAATGGACTGAACTAATCAGAAAGTCACTATCTCTCAGCCTAATTCAGGGTACTTTCAAGGATAAAAGTATTCCAGGAAGGAGGTGGAATGTGTGTGCTACTCCTTGATAAATGGAAAAGATATGCATGTAGTACAAAATTAAGGCTGTTTTTCACCGTCTCCCTAGGAGTGCGCTACAGCCAGCCCGGGAGCAATGAAGTCACGTCGTCCTCGGCCATTAGTCATCATGGGAACAGCTCTATGGTGACAACCAGCCAGGCTATTCTCCAGCAAGGGTCTCCAGCCGGTTTGGACCCGAGCCACGGCCACAGCCTGCTCTCGCCGGATGGTAAAATGGTGAGCACACCTGGCCTATTGTATCTCAGGTGCTGATAAGATAAGATGGCCTACCAGGCAATGCAAACAAGACTTTCATATATATATATAGTAAAACACTTCTCTTTCCCTCTCTCTTTTTGCACAAGCCCTGTATGAAACAATGAAGCATTTGTTGGAATGGGAAGGAAGATATCCCAAGACTATCCAACAAAGGCTAACACTCTTACCTTACCTAGCAGTAGGCTTTGAAACACGCCAATAAATGTGACACAGAGCCATTTTCAATGTATTGATCGAAGGCCTCCTAAATTGGAAGGATGGGTGGATGGCTGTTTGCTTTTTCCCGCCAATGGCATTCCTGCTGAATTTTGTAAAACGCCCACACGCTCACACAAACACACAACCCTGGGGCCCACTTTCAGTCTTCAGAGGACTTGCATTTCTTTTTGCCCACTCCCGCGATCCCTTTCTCTCTTTCACTTTTTGGAAACATCTGCATTCAAGCCTACGAATCTTAACCAGAATGATAATAGTTTCATTGTATAAAGTCCCACTGACGCTCCAGCGGACCAGACTGCATCCACATTGGTGAAATAATGCAGTCTGATACTGCTTTAAGTGCCATGGCTCCATGCTATGAAATCCTGGGATTTGTAGTTTGTTGTGGCACCAGAGCTCTCTGACAGAGAAGGCTAAACAGCTCACAAAAGTACAAATCCCAGAAGTCCCTAGCATGGAGCCATGGCAGATAAAGTGGTGTCAAACAACATTATTTCTGCAATATGGATTCAGCCCTAGTGAGAGAAAGGAATACTAGTGGTCCAAATGGCAAATGAAAGGGGAAAAGGGAGAAATCTGTTAGAAGTATAGAGAGGTGTGATCTCTTCCCACTCCTGAGATCTTTTGCCGATCCTTTGTTAAAATTCCTTTAACTTCTCTCAAAATCCCTATCGATGGGCCTGAACAGACAGGCCAAAATAAAGCTGCTTCAGGTCACTTTGGAGGTATTCTGTTTAAATGACACACTCATCTTAAGAGGCCAGAAGTTGCTCCAGAGCTGTGCTCCAGTGCTTAGGACTGGAGCATGGCTTTGGTGTGGTTTCTGGCCTTTTAGGATGCATGCATCATTTAAACAGCATACTTCCACAGTGACCTAAAGCAGCTTTATTTTGGCCTGTCTGTTTGGGTCCTAAGTTTCTCTTATGAAAGAACAGCCCTCCAAAGACTTGCACTGCAGGGGGAGAAAATACCTGGCACGGTAGTTCTTAGTAATTCCTGTAAGGTGGTCAGAAAACGACTTTCTGGATGGAAGGGCAGGCAGTCTCAGAAAAGAACTATGCATTCCCAGCCGAGAGAGAGAAGGAGACTATAAAAACCACTCAGTGTGACATGAATCAGTCAAGCTAAGCCAAGAAAAATAACCCCACCAGATGAATTTCTGGAATATTCACCCTCCCTCTTCTGCCACTGAGAACTGGGAAAGGCCAAACAAAGAACAGGAGTAGATAGATAGTAGACCAAGTCGTGGAAGAAAAGGCAAAGGGTTGCACGGGAGAGAAAGGAATATCTGAACCTCAACTGTGAATGTTAGAAAATGACTGGTAATGGCAGCTATGTTGGGAGGCATCAGATTGGTTAGGGGGCACCGGACATTTCTACATGGCACACAGGTCTCTCTTCCAACTCCATGATGCCACCTTCTAACATATCTTGCTTGCGCAACCATCTCCAACTGTCCTGACTTGTCAGGAGTTCCTATTAATCCTTTGCCATCCCACTTTTTTGCTCCTTCTAAAATGTCCCAGTTTTTCTCTCCTCCTTCCACTTTCCCCCTTTCTCATCACCTTACTTCAACTGCTGCAAGCGGAGGAGTTTGCACCAGAAGGAAACTCTATACTCACTCCGTAACTGCAGTTCCATTTTCTGGTCCGTAGCGACTCTAGTAATGCCACATTCACCATGGCAAGATCGGCGCAACCAGGAAGAAAAGGGCAATCCTATAACAAACACATGTCCTATTGTTCTGCTCTGGTCAGGCCCCACCTGGAATATTGTGTCCAGTTCTGGGCGCCACAATTCAAAAAGGACATTGAGAAACTGGAGTGTGTCCAAAGGAGGGCGACTAAAATGGTGAAGGGTCTGGAAACCATGAAGCCCTATGAGGAACGCCTTAGGGAGCTGGGTATGTTTAGCCTGGAGAAAAGAAGGTTAAGAGGTGATATGATAGCCCTGTTTAACTATTTGAAGGGATGTCATATTGAGGAGAGAGCAAGCTTGTTTTCTGCTGCTCCAGAGACTAGGACCTGGAGCAATGGATGCAAGCTGCAGGAAAAGAGATTCCAGCTCAACATTAGGAAGAATTTCCTGACAGTAAGGGCTGTTCGACAGTGGAACACACTTCCTAGGAGCGTAGTGGAGTCTCCCTCCTTGGAGGTCTTCAAACGGAGGCATCTGTCGGGGATGCTTTGATCTGGATTTCCTGCATGGCAGGGGGTTGGACTGGATGGCCCTTGCGGTCTCTTCCAACTCTATGATTCTATGATTCTATGTTCTTGTGGTGTGCCTTCAAGTTGTTTCTGACTTTATGGTGACCCTAAGGCGAAGCTATCATGGGGTTTTCTTGGCAAGATTTGTTCAGAGTGTGTGACTTGCCCAGAGTCTCCAGAGTTGTGATCCAACACAAAATACTATACCACACAGGCTTCTCCACATGTCCTATAGTGCAGAGTATTTCCAGCCGTGTCCTTGCCGCCGATGCAGATTTTCCAGGTGAATGTAGACTAAAAAGGTGTTCTTTTTCCTCCACATTTTTGGAGAAAACCCCCACATTGCTTTCAAATCCTGAGGAACGTGGCATGCCCACAACTCAGCTGCTATGGAGTTTCCTGCTGGTGTAGAGGAATCCTCAGTTTCAAGTAGAAAAGTAGTTTTTAATTAAGATCGGAGAGGAGGAAGTGCAATCTTGTCCTTCCCAGTCGGTTCAGGCAAAAGCAAACTGCTGCAGCCTCTCCTGCTTTATGCATTCTTCCTCATTCATAACTTTAGCCATCATGACCACACTCTGATGTTGCTTGGCCATATGAGTCTCCATTTTCATTTGTGAAATATTGGCAAATGTGCCATCTCTCTGAAAACTTTGAATTTCCCATTCCTCCTTTTCTTGGCAGATTACAGTTTCTGGAGGTGGGCTCCCCCCGGTCAGCACTCTCACCAATATCCACAGTTTCTCCCATCACAATCCACAACAGTCCCAGAACCTCATCATGGCGCCCTTGTCGGGAGTCATGGCTATCACACAAAGTGAGTACATTTTGTTGTATTGTTGTATATCTACTTGATCGTTCATTTATTCGTGTGTATGTATCAGTGTATGTGGAACTACAGAGTTCAAGAACATAGAGCTCTGCCCCAAGGAGATCACACTTTAAAGTTGGACGCAAGGCGACCCGAGAAAGACAAGAAAAGGGAGGACTATATACTTTGTCCCAAGGCTGTCTGACGTTTCTGAAAGTTGAAATCTAAAACAGCTCAAGGGCCAAGGTTCCCACAGAACGTGGAAGTAAAGTCAGCCCTCCATGTGCATGGAGTCTTTATCCAGAGATTCAAGTATCCAAGGATAAATATTTTAAAAATATATAAATTCCAAAAAGCAAGCCTTGGTTTGGCCATTTTATTGTAAGGGACACAGTTTTACTATGCCACTGTATCCAATGAAACTTGAGCATCCATGGATTTTGCTATCCATTGCAGTTCCTGGAACCAAACCCCAGCAGATATCAAGGGCCCACTATACTACATCTTTTTTGGTTTACAACTTCCAGAATCATCAAATCAGCATGGACAGTGGATTCTGGGAGCCAAAATCCAACAAAACATCTTCCCCCAGCTATGCCTCTGCTCTAAAGTTCTTGACCTATCTACTTATTATTTTTTTAGCCAATTGAGCTTCAAGACATTGTTCACCTCTCTGGAAATGCAATTAATACACTTTTGAATTAAAAAAAAATACTAATAATTTACTAATTTACTAATAATTTAATAATTTATCAATTTACTAATAATTTATAAGCATTGGGAAATTATCCAGCGCTATAGCAGCCGATAGAAGCCAGTTGTAAGGAAACTGTTTTGTTTCATAAAGAGACACAGCTTCCAAGTTCTGAGAGTAGTTAAGTACTTTGTATGGAGAGTTATGGGGTTGCTGTGGGCCATACAGGACCTCATTCAGTTCCCCAAAGGCCTATAATTCGGGGTACTTAGGTCCCACAGCCTTTCCAGATCGCCATGTTTCCTTCCCCATGGTGCCATTGTTTGGTAGTTTCCCACTTGTCATACAGGTGCATTGTAAAACATTGAAATGTCCCAGGACTGAGTGACCGAGGCTCATCCGCACTGCAGAAATAATGCAGTTTGACACCGCTTTAACTGCCATGGCTCCATGCTATGGAATTCTGAATTGGTAGTTTGGTAGATATTTCACCTTCTCTGTTGGAGAGCTCTGATGCCGCGACAAATTACAAATTCCAGGATTCCATAGCATGGAATCATGGCAGTTATGGCAGTGCCAAACTGCATTATTTCTGCAGCGTGAGTAGTAAGAACAGAAATACTGTATGGTGGCAGTTGTGGTCCTACCGTTTTGCCCACCCACCCCATAGAACTTCTCTGCCATGAAATGTAGGGCTGAGATCTGAAGGGTTCCCTACCATCCTTGCTCTAATATGTCCCTTCTTGTCTTTCTCCTCCAGGCTTAAACAGTTCCCAAGCGCAGACGGTGCCCGTCATCAACAGCGTGGCCAGCAGCCTGGCAGCCCTGCAACCCGTCCAGTTCTCCCAGCAGCTGCACAGCCCTCACCAGCAATCCCTCATCCAACAGTCGCCCAACCCTATGGCCCAGCAGCCCTTCATGGCTACAGTCACACAGCTGCAGAATTCACATAGTAAGGGTCGTCGCTGGGTCTTTGTTGCAAGACAGTGAGGGTAGTGTGCATGGTGTGGAGGGTATACCCTTTTACCTTTACCCTTTTACCAGATGAAAACTGGCACAAGTTAATGATGAGGAAAAAAACCCACAGGAGATGCTGCAGTTTGCTTTTCCCTGAGTTTACTGGGAAGGGCAAGATTTCACCTCCTCCTCTCCGTTTTGCTAATTGATTGCAAACTACTATTGCACTTTGAACTCAGGCTGCTGCTACACTGCTGAATTAATGCAGTTTAATGTGCTATAGAATCATATCCTGGGAGTTATTTGACTAGAGCTATTTAACTTTTTTTGTCAGAGTGTTCTGGGGCCACCACAAACTACAAATCCCAGGATTCAATAGGATTATAATTCAAGCAGTGTCAAGCTGCACAATTTCTGCGGTGCAAATGCAGCCTTAGTCATACTCAGAGCAGACCTTTTTTGGAAACCAGTGGGTTGCACATTAGTCAAAGCATAATGGGAACACTGGGTATGACTAAGTCTGAATCCAACCCACAGAAAATTTTATGGGCTTGTGGGATGTTCTCCTTCATGTGCCAAAATACCTTGATTGGGGCCTTGGGCTACCATGTACCTTGAGAGGGCGGTGATGGCATTTCCTGCCAGGCTTCAGGCACCAGAAATGTAATCGTTTGGATGTCTTTTCTTTTGTTTCTTGTGCTCCACAGTGTACGCGCACAAGCAGGAACCCCCTCAGTATTCCCACACGTCCCGGTTCCCTTCGGCCATGGTGGTTACGGATGCCAGCAGCATCAGTTCATTAACCAATATGTCTTCCAGTAAACAGGTAACGGAGGACTTATATATGCATATTCTTTGGGGAAGCGGCTCATCAAAAACTATGCCGTGGATTCCAAACTGCCAGTGTGCAGAAATGGTTGGCTCAGACCCAGTGGTGTAGTGGTGTGAGTGTTGTAGTCCCTCTCTGGAGACCAGAGTTCGATTCCCAGCTCTGCCATGAAACCCATTGAGTGACCTTAGGCATGCCACACACTCTCAACCTCAGGGGAAGGCAATGGCAAACCTCCTCTGAACCAATCTTGCTAAGAAAACCCCATGAGAGGGTTACCTTATAGTCACCATAAGTTGGAAATGACTTGAAGGCACACAGCACACAATGGAGCTCTAAGTCAGGTTGGGGAAAGTGTGGCCCTGAGCTGCATGGGCATCACTATGTCATTGCAGGGGGTGCGGACCACACCAAGGAGCACTTCAGAATGGGTCAGCCCATCCATCTCACTGTTCTGCCAGCCAGGGCACCTCTGTTATCCATCAGCTGTGACTGCTAGTGGGTCTGCTGGCCGGGCAGGAAAGCAAGTCACCTTCTTTCCCTACTTGCCCAGCAGCCACACCAGACCTGGAAAAGTGTCCTGAGAGCCAGCATGACATAGTGGTTTGAGCATTGCGCATTGACTCTGGAGACTAGAGTTTGAATCCCGACTCAGCCATAGAAACCCACTGCGTGATCCTAAGCAAGTCACACTCTCTCATCCTCAGAGGATGGCATGGCAAACCCCCTCTACAGAAATTTGCCAAGAAAACCCCATGATAGCTTCGCCTTCAGATTGCCATAAGTCAGAAACGACTTGAAGGCACACAGCGATGACAATTCCCCATGTCCTACTCCAGCATGCAAACCACTACACTATCTCCAAAAAAGGTGCACGGGTGTTATGCTAAAAAAAGTCACAGAAACAGTGATCCTGGTCTTGTGTTTGTGTGTGTGTCTCGGATTTGTCTCATGCAAAAGGAGACAAGCCAGACAGGAGCGAAAGGCTATAAAAGCAAAGTGGCGCTTAAACCTCTCCACTTTATGGAAGGGAAACGGTGCCAAGAAAGAAATGCGATGGATCTTTTTATACCTACAGATCTGCCCGGGCTGACTTTTTGCCATGAAAAATGGTTCCAGGGCACACAAAAGGGCTTCTTTTCCTTCTCTCTCGCTACCCCTCCCCATTTTTCAAAGTTAGCTTTGGAGGCTGTGGGAAATATGCGGCCTCTATCGATTGGGAGATAGCTAGGAGAGAAAACCTTGAACTTCTCAACAGATAAGTATTTGCTCTTTCTGTGGGTTTTTTTTTTAAAATACCCACCTTGGTCTGCTAGACTAATGGAATAATGGGGCCAGATTCAAGAATGTGTGGAATGAGACTTTGGAGTTTCAGACTGAACCAATGTTTCCTGGTGTGGGCACTCAAAGGTTGTGGAGCAGATGGGGTGACGTCTGTGGGCATTGAAAAGCTGGATTGGCATGAGCACTGGGGGCATCGAATCAGTAGGTTTCATAGTATCATAGATTTGGAAGAGATTCCCAAGGGTCATCCAGTCTAACTCCCTGCCATGCTTCACTCATTGTGTGAGAAAGTGTTCTTGATGGAACTCTTCAAAGGGTGCATCTGCACTGTAGAAAGAATGAAGTCTGACACCACTTTAAGTGCTTGAAATGCACTCCACATTCCAGACTCCATCTTGTGGAAACCTGGGGTTTGCCATTTTGCAAAGTCTTTAGCTATCTCTGCCAAAGAATCTTGATGCGTCACCGAACTACAGATCCCAGGATTTTGTTGGATGGAGCCATGGCAGTTTAAGTGGTGTCAGACAGCATTGTTTCTACAGTGCAGGTGCACCCAAAGTCATAGAATCATAGAGATCACAAGGGCCATGCAGTCCAACCCCATTCTGCCATGCAGGAGCTCTCAATCAAAGTATCCCCGACAGATGGCAATCCAGCCTCTGTTTAAAGATCTCCAAGGAATTCTGTGGGTTTGTTTTGGTTGAACTCACATTCATGGAAGGATTTGATTATGAATCGCATTTCTTGCCCTATAAAAGAAAGAGATTAAAAAGAAGCAACTGACACTGGATGCTGGTTCCTCAACGAACGACTGCCAATTAACTATTAAAGTTAAAAATGTTTAATTCAGACAGTCATTGTTTTTCCCAGTGAGATGGTTAGAAAATAGTAATAAGAGTCAGATGTAAAAAAAATAAAAATAAATTAAAACGGAAACCAGGAATGGTTTCTTTTTAAAACAAACAAACAAACAAACAAAATCATTTGGTTTAAACCAGTGGTTCCCAAACATGGGTCCTCCAGATGTTTTTGGACTTCAACTACCAGAACTAGTTTGACCAACAATCAGGAATTCTGGGAACTGAAGTCTGAAACATCTGGGAGACCAAAGCTTGGGAACTGCTGGTTTAAATCAGAGTGGTCTGAGCATTGGACTACGACTCTGGAGATCAGAATGCAGAAAGATCTTGTAGCACCTTTGAGACTAATTGAAATAAAGAAGTTGGCCCCATGAGCTCTCCTAGACTTCAGTCTACTTCCTCAGATGCATAAGAGAGCAGAGTTCAATACCCTACCCACTAGGTGATCTTGGGTGAGTCACAAACTCTCGACCCAAGAAACCCCCGTGATAGGTTCACATTGGGTCATCATAAGTCAACCTGGTTTCCACCATCCTGCATGTGGTTTCTTGAGCATGTTGTCTTTTAGGATAACCACCTGAGCTTGTGGGACTTGCAGAGAAGCATTCATCTCCATGAATCTGCAGGTGAAACACTGTTCTCTAGGCTGTCGGGTTCCCATCCTTTGCAGAGAGCAAGGCAAGGAGGGAGGGAAATGCTCACCTCCCAATTTCCATCAGTCAAAGCAGCCAGGCATGTCCATGCTCCTGGGGGAAGACCATTTCCTTCGAAAAGCCCTATCGATTCATCTGCCATGTGCTCAACCCTAACTTTGCCCTTGATGGATGGCTCCCTTTTGCCCTCCAGTTGACTTTGATGCTTGCCTGTTGAAACAAGCCCGCCCTGATTCAGGAAACCAGCTCTTAATCACAGTTTAGCAAGATGCTACTTGCTGCTCAGCCATGCCAGGCCTTCTAAGAAGGGTCTGCAATGAACGGAGAATCTCCATCTGCCTTAAATGAGAGCTGGTGAAGGGCATAACCGCTAGCTGTTTTAAATCTTAGCAACAGGTCTTGCTAAGTCTGTTGCTAAGTCTCAGGCTTACTAGAGAGGTTAAGAAAAGGGCTTTTTGGGGTATGTCCGCAGCAAAAGGAAGAAGAAGGAAATGGTAAAGAAGATGGTAGAGAGGAAAGAGAAAAGGCAGAATTACTCAACACCTTCTTTGCCTTCGTCTTCTCAGAAAAGGCAAAGAGTGCTCAACCTGAGGATAATGGAGCAGAGGACAGGATAGGGGCATTTCAGTACAGAATAAGTAAAGAGATAGTAGAGGAACACCTGGTTAATTTAAATGAATTTAAGTCTCCAGGACCAGATGAACTCCATCCAAGGGTATTAAAAGAACTGGCAAATGTAATATCGGAGCCATTGGCAATAATCTTTGAAAACTCCTGGAGAACAGGAGAGATCCCAGCAGACTGGCGGAGGGCAAACGTTGTCCCCATCTTCAAAAAGGGGAAAAAAGAGGATCCCAACAATTATCGTTCAGTTAGTCTGACATCAATACCAGGAAAGATTCTGGAGCAGATCATTAAACAGAGAGTCTGTGAACATCTAGAAAGGAATGCCATAGAAAAGGTCATGCCAGGCTAATGTGATCTCCTTTTTGGATAAAATGACCAGCTTGGTAGATGAAGGGAATGCTGTGGATATAGTATATCTTGATTTCAGTAAGGCCTTTGACAAGGTTTCCCATGACATTCTTGCAAACAAGCTTGTAAAATGTGGGCTAGACAAAGGAACTGTTACATGGATTTGTAACTGGTTGACCGGACGAACCCAAAGGGTGCTCAACAATGGCTCCTTTTCATCCTGGAGAAAAGTGACCAGTGGGGTCCCACAGGGCTCTGTCCTGGGGCCAGTGTTATTCAACATCTTTATCAATGACCTGGATGACAGAATTGGGAGCATACTTATCAAATGTGCAGATGATACCAAATTAGGAGGAATAGCTAATACCCCAGAGGACAGGACCAAAATTCAAAATGACCTGAATAGACTAGAAAGCTGGACCAAAGCTAACAAAATGAACTTCAACAGGGAGAAATGTAAGGTACTGCACTTAGGGCAGAAAAATGAAATGCACAGATATAGGGTGAGTGTGTTTCACTGTTAAAAAGCTCTTACTGTCAGGAAGTTCCTCCTAATGTTGAGGTGAAATCTCTTTTCTTGTAGCTTCCATCCATTGCTCCGTGTCCTGTTCTCTGCAGCAGCAGAAAACAAGCTTGCTCCGTCCTCAACATGGCACCCTTTCAAATACTAAAACAGGGCTATCATATCACCTCGTAACCATCTCTTCACCAGGTGAAACATACCCAGCTCCCTAAGTCTCTTCTTGTAGGGCATGGTTTCCAGACCTTTCAATACTTTAGTTGCCCTTCCCTAGATATCATTCCCAAGTGCCAAGTGCCTGGTGCTGTTACCTTCCTCCCATAAAACATCTAACCCTTTGGTCCCATTTCTTCCCCCACCCTGATCTTTTTCCCCCCAGTGTCCACTACAAGCTTGGTGATACCGCTCCACACACCGCTTCCTTGCTTCTACAAACTAGAAATGGCATTTTTGACCTCATCCTGCCAGTAACCGATGGTGGAGTCTTGGGGCCAGGCGGGTTGACCACAGTGGTGAGATTGTCCGGCATCGTTCACACCAGACAACTCAACCCAGAGAGAGGGTCAAAGACAACAGCTTTCGGAGACCTGTTGCCACAGGAGCAAAAAATTGTGTCTGCGTGGGCCTGCTCCTCCGAGGCAGCACTTTCCCCACAGTATTTACCAAGGCTTTTTGTCTTCAGGATTTTGAAAGTATTGGCCTTCCCGGGGGCATTGGTTTCTTGCGAGAGAGAGAGAGACGAAAGAACAAAATGGTGACCGGACTGAGAAGGAGCTTGGAGAGCGTGCAAAGCAGAAGATCAATCATATTTATAAAGTTGCATTCCTCTGCCAGAATGAATTGGAGAAAGAGAGAGAAAAACTGGGGCTGTTACTTCAGGTTGAAAAAGAGGGGCCATCGAACTGAGCCGTCCGAAATGTATATAGAGAAACTCAATTTCCTTGGCTCTTCCCTCGCCTTCTCCGCGGCCTACTGAAAGAGATTTATATTAAAGAAAATTAACATTGTCCAATGCATGTATAAAGAAATTAAGTGCAATGTTCCACGTTTGTACATAGCAACATGCAATCTCTTATTAAGCCTTCCTTTTGTTGGTTTTGTACATTTGCAATGTGCCTTGATTTTGAGTTTGGCCTTTCATGAGAAAGAAGAACACAAAACTATCCAAGGATGGTTTGGGGAAAAACAGGGATGGCCTTAGTGTTTTTTTTACCATTCTGGGCATCAAAATCAAGGCTAGGAAATAAAGCATCAGCTACTAGAAATAAAGGGGTAGTCCTTCATAAAATATATAAGCCATCCCTTTCCAATTTCCTCTAACTTTAGCCAAATCCTGGTACCTCTGTAGTCTTTTAAAACTAGTTAAAAAAGAAAGGAGAGGGGAATAATGGGATCAACTCTCTTCCTCAGATTCACATTTCGCATCCAGATCAGGAGTGGACTGACATGCATGAAAGCTCATGCTAAAATAAATCAGTCTGAAAGGTGCTGCTTGATTCTTTCATCCCCCTCCCTTTCCAAAGACTAACACGGTTAACTCTTTGCAAGCTAAAAGTAGTTAGGAAAGCTGTAGAATCAATATACAGAGAGATCTTGTAGCACCTTTGAGACTCACTGAAAGAAAGAAGTTGGCAGCAGGAGCGTTCACAGACTTCACTAAATGCACCTGAGAAAGTAGACCGAAGTCTACGAAAGCTCCTGCCAACTTCTTTCTTTCAGTCAGTCTCAAAGGTGCTACAAGATCTCTGCATACTGATCCTATAGACTAACACAGCTATATCTTTGAATCCTATCAGTTTGTAGCAGTTGAAGTAAGAAGAAGCTGGAGAGGAAAGTGGGAGAAGTAGAGAGAAAGTGGCTCATTTTAAAAGCATCTGAAAAAGCTGGTTGACAGAGGAATAACTGGGACTGTCCCAGCCAAACTGGGACAGATGGAGAGTATGCTAACATATGCATAAAACCACAATGGTGCCCTTAGACTTAGCAATCTAAAACGATGTGAAGTCGAAGGCTTTCATGGCCAGCATCCATAATTTCTTGTGGGTTTTTCGGGCTATCTAAAAAGGCACAGCACAGGGGGAAAATGAAAAGGGGCTAACGCTTATTCTGTTTTCCTAGGGGGAGATATACGGGAGAAGGTTTGAATGATCTGGGCTCAGGATTCAGAAGTAGAAGAGGAGCTACTCATCTCCAGATGTACATTATACAGGCCTGGAATTCAAAGATATAGCCGTGTTAGTCTGGAGAAGCAGTATGCAGGGACGTCTTGCAGTGCCTTTGAAACGAATGGAAAGAAAGAAGTTTGCAAGCATGATTTTTCATAGGCTTAAGTTTACTTCTTCAAATGCATCGGAGGAAGTAGACTGAAGTCTAGGAAAGCTCATGCTGCCAACTTCTTTCAGTGAGTCTCAAAGGTGCTTCAAGACCTCTCTGCATACTCATTATATAGACCTAGTATCTGCCCCAAGTCAAGCCTAGTAGCCAAGATCCAAGCCTAAAACCCTTGTCTGGATCCCGCTACATAAAACATGGCTTCCTCTCTCCCAGTAATTTTAGGGTGTCCAAAGAGGCAAAAGGCACCAGATCATGTCTGATCTTGGAAGCTAAGCAGAGTCAGCCCTGTTTAGCTTTGGCTGGGAGACCATCAACGAAACCAAGTTGAGTCACCCTTATCTGCAATTCTGAAATCCAAAATACTCCAAAATCCAAAAATTGTCTGCATGGGCAGCTGAGATAGTGACCCCTTCGCTTTCCGATGGTTGAACGTACACAAACTTTGTTTCATGCACAAAATTATTAAACACGTTGGGTATAAAATTGCCTTTGGGTTATGTTTATAGTGAAGTGTATACAAAACCAAAATGAATGCCATGTTTAGACTTAGACCCCATCTCCAACTCTCTCAATAAGTATATGCAAAGAATCCCAAATCCGAACAAAGTCCACTTCTGGATTTTGGATAAGGGAGACTCAACTTGTGTTTGAGAAGAAGGACCATGCCTCAGAAAACCCTATTTAATTCATGGGGTCGCCGTAAATTGACAAGGGACTTGAAGGCCCATAGAGGACTTCTGCACTTCCAAGAACTGTGTCCAAAGGAAGACGTTTCCAATAGGCATCCTACAAGAAGAATCCTTGGTTAAATAAATGCCTTCTCATACAGCTTTTATAGGACTGTCCCTTAATCTGGTAATCTGGAAATGAAGAGATAGAAGATCCCTGGAGCTGAGATTTGAGAGCAAATCCCAAGCTCTGAAGTCTGGGATCTTGCTGCCAGCTTTGTTTCCAACGTCTTGTAAACCAACATCTACATCTTGTGTGAGGTGAGAGTAAGTCTCAACCTAAAGCCTCTTGCACCATGAAGGACATACTAGATCATATGCTATGTTAATCCTGATTTTAGGGAATGTTTATTCCCTAAACTTCACCCATTTTTAAATCACACTATGGGATTTCCTCAGGGAGGGTTGCAGCAACCAGAGTGGTAAATTTTGCATTTGCAAGTAAAAGACGCCTTTTGTAGTGGATGATTTTCCTCACCTTCCTATCTTGCATTTAGCGTGCTATGGTTTGTGAGTGGCCATGGAAAGATAAGCGTGGCTTAGTTGCAAATCTGACGGCTGAGTTCCATATCCCCAAGGAAAATCCATCGTGGGATGGGAAATGGGTTAGGCTTACGTAATATACATCTCCGCAACGTCTGGTTGGACCTTGCTCCATCGGAAAACAAAGCACGCTAAATGCAAGGTGTGTTGGTGAGGGGAAAGAAACGGTAAGCCGATCTGAAAGCCTTTGTGGCTGAAGAGCAGGGGATAAATACTCTAAATAAATAAATAAGTCATTTGTCACTAAAGAGAGCACAAAGTCTGTTAAAAAAACACACACACAGTGATAAATGTATCTCTAGTATGACCCTAAACCTCCCCTGCCATCGTCCATTGGTGCGTTCTGCCTTCCCTAAAACAGGGCAGCTCCAAGTTGATCATTCACGGGTTCAAACTAACATAATACAGCAGCCCCTGGTTACATGTATTACACTAAAATGTGTATAACTCCAACGCCCATCGTCCTGGTGTTGCACAACAGTGGGCACTGTGGCTGCTGTTCAAGGCCTGAGCTGGGTGAGGATGGCAGAAGGGCAGTGGGAAAAGTTGGCACATGGCGTCACAACACAAGCTAAATTTTTCAAGGAGTTACAGTATTTGAATTTAATTCTGTATTTATCCTTCTGTTTCCACCTAACCCTGGGCTGCAATATCTTTGGGAGGTTGAATTCAAAGATATAGCCGTGTTAGTCTGTGGAGTCAGTATGTAGAGAGATCTTGCAGCACCTTTGAGATGAAATGAAAGAAAGAAGTTGGCAGCATGAGCTTTCCTAGCAGGGACGTAGTCAAGGGGGGGTTCTTGAGGTCCGGACCCCCCCTTCCATTAGAAAAATGAATGGTGCATGCTGCTGCACCACCGCACCCAAGTCCCAATATAATGGTGGCACTTAGTCTGGACACCCCCCTTCCTAAAATCCTGGCTATGTCCCTGTTCCTAGACTTCAGTCTACTTCTTCAGATGCATATTATTATTATTATTATTATTATTATTATTATTATTATTATTATTATTATTATTATTATTATTATTATTATGTTGAAGGCTTTCATGGCCGGCATCCATAGTTCATTGTGGGTTTTTGGGGCGATGTGGCCATGTTCTAGAAGAGTTTCTTCCTGACGTTTCGCCAGCATCTGTGGCCGGCATCTTCAGAGGATGCATTCCCGAACAACCCACAAAAAACTATTGTTGTTGTTGTTATTATTATTATTATTATTATTATTATTATTATTATTATTATTTCTTACCCATCTCTCCCCATGTTCCTCAGAGAACAACAGCAAATCAGCAATGAGCAACGTCCATTAAAACATATTAACACATGCAGCAGTTTCAAAGGACAAAGAAGTCGTACACATTTTAAAAGCAGTCCATATTTAAATTCAGCATCTAAATTCACAATTTGAATAATCCTGGAAGAGACTGGCATCTTCATAAGGTCTTTACACCTGAGGCTCTCCGAACCAGTTCTTTAGCAACTATAGCATTACTATACCGCTTCCAAATCTAAACATTCATCTTCTTTGTGAAGTCAAAGGCGTTTGTGGCTGGGATCCATAGTTTTTTGTGGGGGTTTTCAGGCTATTTATTCCTGACATTTCACCAGCGCCTTCAGAGAACGCAGATGCTGGCGAAACATTAGGAATAAACTCTTCCAGAACCCGAAAACCCCCACAAAAAACTATTCTTCTTCTCTCTCAACTATGGTCCCCATTCTGATATATGACTGAGCCAAGGTCTAGAACATCTCAAACTATTTCATCACCCTCTTTAAAGCGATCAGACCTTAATTTTGCCATTTTATACAAGGGACACCATTTTGTTGCTCCATTGTATTTAATGGGACTTGAGCATCCACGGATTTGGTACCAAGAGCCCACTGCAACATGCAATGGTCATATAGGATCCTGATGTATGGTGAGCCCTCCTTATCCATGGATTTTTTAAATCCATGGATTCAAGCATTCACGGCTTGGAAATACTTGAAAAACGCACAAGTTCCCATAAGCAAACCTTGATTTTGCCTTTTTATATAAGGGGCACCATATTACGATGCCATTGTATTTCATGGGACTTGAGCATACATGGATTTTGGTATCTGCAAAGGATCGTGGAACGAAACCCCAGCGGATACTAAGGGCCCGTTGTATATGCTTTGTAACCCGCGTAAAAAGAAACGGGACTAGGCTAGCCATGAATGCAGACACCGAAAGAAGGAGTAGCATCACCATTTATCATTGTATTTAATGGGACTTGAGCATCCATGGATTTTGGTATCCAAGGGGGGTCCTGGATCCAAACCCCAGAGGATAAGAAGGCCTATAATTGAAATCATAATACCATATGGCTCACCCAAGCCAATACTGTAAGAATTATCATCCTTTCTTTTCCTCGATGGCTATCCGAATGGAAGTGCAAAACCATGCCAGCTGCTTGTGGGTTCATGGGGTGTGTGTGTGTGTCTTATGAAGCGTGTGGGAAAAGAAGTGACCTCTCTATCACCCCCCAAAGTAGAAAGTGAGGCCCAACCCACACCTGTTGAGACAGGCAAATCCCCTTTGCCAACAGTTCGAGTGTTTGCTCTTGGAGATCAGAGGGCAGATCGGCTAGGTCACCGCGAGGTTACCAACTCTGGTAGCACCGCTGGCATTGATAGCACAGCTCTGGGATGGGTTTGGTTTGGTTTCTCTATGGAAGGGAACGCACTATGTTGGTGCACCACCGGTCGAGGTTGTGACTCACAAGTGAACCAATGGGTCTTGGATCACTTATCTCTTCCCCTTTTCAATTCCAGCCGCAAAGAAGCCAAAACACATGTACAGTTGGCTCTCCGCATTCATCCATGGAGTGAACTGGTTTGAAAATATTCCAGAAATATAGATTCCAAAAAGCAAACCTTGATGTTGCTCTATTATTGTTGTTGTTGTTGTTGTTGTTGTTATAAAATATATTTATTAAATTCTCCAAGGTTAAAAAAAAACATTAACACAACCCATAAAACATTTACAAATATGCACAACCCAACTAACATCAGTTAGCTAACAAACAGCTAAATTAGCATCACTTAACTAACAACTAAATGTGTCACTTAACAAACAAACAACTAAACTAACATCACTTAACTAACAGGCCAAAAAAGACTTGAAGGCACACAACAACAACAAAATGACATCAAACATTTAGTTTGTCTGTGATACCTTTATTGTGCCTAACGAAATGCACAATATACTTGCTGCAAGCTTTCGACGCTTTTATATTTGTTATAAAGCTTTTGTATTTGTTATAAAGCTTGCAACAGGTATATTGTGCATTTGGGTTGGGTGATAAAGGTGTCACTGATGGGGTTTTGTTTGCATTTGTTAAATGACCAAGCAGCTACTCCGGAATGGTTTGGTTTATCTGACATTTTTGGACACCACTGGAGGGCACTATTGATATTTTCGGCCTCCGGAATAAAAACGTTCTGGTTTGTCTCCATCCGAAGGGTCTTGTTTCAGGGAAATTCTCCTTCGGCACATCGAAGGGACCACTGAAACCTTTCCATAATGCTCAGTAGTAGCATAGGGTTGCTAGAGTGAAAACTGGAGCAGGCCCCTGTACATTTAATTCTGTTTGTTGCTGCTGCTGTGTGCCTTGAAGTCATTTCCAACTTATGCTGGCCCTAAGGCAAACCTATCATGGGGTTTTCTTGGCAAGATTTGTTCAGAGGAGGTTTGCCATAGCCTTCCCCTGAGGCTGAGAGAGTGTAACTTGTCAAAGGTCACCCAATGGGCTTCATTCCTGACGTTTCACCAGCATCTGTGGCTTTGGCATCTTCAGAAAATGCTGGCATGGAAGAGAGCAGGATATATATATATGCATATATACTATGTGACCCTGGGTAGGCAGGAATGATTTCCATGTTAATCTGTGTATTGTTCTGTTGTTGATGGAAGGAATGATGCATCAAATGCTTCCTCCATCTCTACCTCTCCGTCTCCAAATGCTAAACGCGGCACCACAGCTCTTTTCTGATGAAGAATTGGATTTGGGGGGGAAAGAAAAGGCATTGTGTGTGTCTCTTGCAGACAGCAAATAGATGCCGTCCTTTGAAGTCAGCCATTGGGTTTGCTTAGGCTGATCCTTCACTTTTTCAGGTGGCATGCTGAGAGGGATTGAGAAGAACGCTTTTGGAGACCCGTCCTCTGTGTTTGTACACACTCTTAACCCCTTTTGTGTCTGAGCTAGGGATTGATATCTGTAGAGATCAGATTGCAAGAGAGCCTGGGAGGACCCACGGTTTATTTTGGCGTCGATGGGATTTGACATTCTCTTGGCCAGTTGTGGGGCCTTCCAAAATTTGACCAGTGCAAACACTTGGGTCACAGAGAAGCCTTCCATTCCCTTCCAACGGCTCCATGATGATACTCCGTTGTTGCAAATGCTCTGCTGCCTTCTGGATTCATCTCCAAGAAGAGCATTGAACAAGAATTAAAAGATATGGCTATGTTAGTCTATCAGTGCGTAGAGAGATCTTGTGGCACCTTTGAGACTCACTGAAAGAAAGAAGTTGGCAGCAGGAGCTTTCCTAGACTTCAGTCTAAATGCATCTGAAGAAATAGACTTAAGTCTATGAAAAGAAATAGGCTTAAGTCTAGGAAAGCTCCTGCTGCCAACATCTTTCTTTCAGTGAGTCTCAAAGGTGTTATAAGTACTGAACAAGGCAATTGAAATATGGAGTGATCAGAACACTTTCCTTATAGAGTTAAAGGGTTTGGGACATTTCAATGTATAAAACAAAACAACTAAAAGGGGAAAATCAGGACATATAGGCCTTGCTCCAGTTTTTAGGAGCCCTGATCTGGTTGCTTTCTGCGTTTTCCATCCAGTGCCTCCTGCCATTTGAAACCAGTGCAAAAAAGAACCACAACTGACAGGGAATGCCCCAAATAGACTGGTTGTTGTTGTGGTTGTTGTGTGCCTTCAAGTCACTTCTGACTTGTGGTGACCCTGTTGTTGTTTCAAGTCACCTCTGACTTATGGTGACCCTGTTGTTGTTATGTGCCTTCAAGTCATAGAATCATAGAGTTGGAAGAGACCGCAAGGGCCATCCAGTCCAACCCCATTCTACCATGCGGGAAATCTAATGGTGACCCTGTTGTTGTTGTGTGCCTTCAAGTCATTTCCGACTTATGGCGACCCTAAGGCAAAACCTATCCTGGGGTTTTCTTGGCAAAATTTCTTCAGATCGGGTTTGCCATTGCCGTCCTCTGAGGCTGAGAGAGTGTGACTTGCTCAATGTCACCCAATGGGTTTCCATAGCCAAGCCGGGATTCCAACCAGAGTTATAGTCCAACATTCAAACCACTACACCACGATAGTGAAAATAAAATTAGCCATAGGCATTCATTACTTAGACCTGTGTATAATAACACTGAAATATGAATGCAAAAACAACGGCTGGAATCCTGCATCGCAGTTACGGCTTCGTAATCCATATTTGCTAACCCTATGTACCCATGAATCATTTCCATCTTCTTCCTTAAAAGCTTTTGTGTTGTTTATATATTTTGTGTTATTGTTATATATTATACATGTATACTATATATTAGTGTGTGTGTATTATAGTATATATAATATATACATTATATAGCCCATGACGATTGTGCCTTTCGGCACAAACCTTATAAACCTCTCCTCGTCTTTCTGTTTAATTGGGGGAGATAGATGCTGAGCTTCCTTTTTGTGTATCTGGGGTTTTTGTGTGTGTGTGTGTGTGTGTGTGTGTTCTGGTGTTTTTCTTGCATATCTTTCTGCTGACCAGATTTCTACCATAGATTAGCTGAATGAGACTATTCTTCTTGTCTCTATGGGACAACTTTAAAAACAATGGAAAGAGAGAGAGAGACACCCTTAGGTTTGTATGTGCTTCAATTGCTTGACAACTCAGTGCTAATGAATGTCGCAACTGGTTATCTCCCAGTGGAAACTGGGAAGTGGCTATTGGCTAGCATCTGTTGGCAGCTTCGACAGACACACAGGTCTGGATCCTATTGTTAGTCTCATTTAAGTAGATCCACTGGATCAATGGGATTTGCCTAAATCCTGAGTCAATATTCATCAGCCGAGGCCCATTCACACTACAGAAGCTTAGTGCTTTGATTCCACTTCAACTGCCACGGATATAATAGCACTGTACCGTTAGCCGTCTGTATCCGTGGATACTTTATCCACGGATTCAACCAACCATGGCTTAAAAAATATTATAAAGATATAAAAATCCCAAACGACGGATCTTGACTTTGGAGATTATCACACTATCAGTCATAGCAGAAACCAATCTGCATAGTTCTGATTTGGCAACAGTCCTGGATGCGTGGCGCAATGTGCAAACCGCTCTAATCTCGTGTTAAAACTGTCACTTTTCAATAAGATATAATTACCAGTGCTATCACAGGATGCGCTGTTGTTGCATGACCTCGCAAGACTCCACCGCTCCCACCCTTCCAGTGATGTCCAAGTTGTGCAATTACCCATGTGCAGCTCCTTAAACAAAATCACAATCTCAAAAATGTGATCCATTTCTGCCGCTCTTATCACGGATACATATCGGTTTTCAGAGAAAAGTGAGGTCTAATGTACAACTAAGACAGTGGTTCCATTTATTTTGGGTTGCCAATGGGTTAGTGTCATGGTGTGATAATGTTATATAAGGGACACCATTTTACTATCCTGTTGTATTGAATGGGACTTGAGCATCCATGGATTTTGCTGTCCACAGTGGTGCTACTTCTGGAACCAAACACCATTAGATACCAAGGGCCCACTATAATAGTACAGTGTTAATGGGTCCTTGGATCAATAGGTTTCCTGTTATTGGAACTAACAGTAAGAATCAGCCCATAGTCCGACGTGGCAGAAGGCTCTTTACTCTTTTAAACCACTGAATTTTAGCACTATGGTTCCACTTTAACCGCCTTGGCAACAACTTGAAGCCTAGTTTGTAGTCTGTTGTGCCACCAGAGCTCTCCGACAGAGAAGGCTAAATATCTCACAGAACTGCAGGTCCCATTATTGCATTGCATTTCAGCCATGACATTTAAAACTGCATTAATTCTGCAGTGTAGATACAGCCCTAGAAGGATTGGGTGGCCAGGTTATCCCTTGCTGGAAGGTCTCCAAGTAAAGGCTGGGTTCTTGGAGATGCTGAGCTCTCGATTTCTAGCCACAAAGAGCGGTCTCTGTGTTATGTGTGTTGTGTGTTATGTGTGTGTGTCTGGATTGCATCTGATGGTTTCCAAGGTGCCCTCCAGTTGTCATGATGCTCGAATAGCCAACCTCATCAGGCCAATTGTGATCCCTTGCAATGTGGGCCATTCTTAAATGCAGCGCGGGCATTTCAGATCTTTTAAAGAGGGGAAGGGGAATGGAGGGATAGTTTATCACTGCAATTGTTTCGTGTGGGGCTTTTTCTTTCCAGGGTAGGTTTCTATAACCGGGCACCACTGGAGACAGGATACAGGGGAAGAATGATGGTTTGGCCTTTCTTGTTTTCATTCACGCTTTCCATGAAAAGCCTGCTGGGTTTCCTTCCTGCGGCTGGGAGCAGCACTGGCTCAGCAGATTCCTTGCCAGTGTTCAGGGATGCTTTGCTGCATGCGCAGGACGCTCTCTTTTCCATGACTAAGCAATCCCATTGTCCATATGCCACTGCTCTCCGAACACCGAGTTTGCCCAATGACCGCCTTTTCGTTCACGTCACGCACCTCCATTTCAATTTCCCTTATTCCCTTATCCACATGCAGCAATGTACTATGCTAGCATTACACAACCCTCATGCAGAATAGCAACATAGTGCAACACACGATGGGTTCCGCTGTGAAATGCGAAATGCGCAACGTACAATTGCAGTGCTCAATGCACAGCCACAATGCACAATCCACAACTGCAGTGTGCAACCCTGCTGTATGCAAACTCCAATTTAAATGCTGTCAACCAAATACCTCCATTGTGCTATGGCAAGTAATTCCACTGGTGTGCATAGCATGACCTACGCATGTATATGTCATTAACAGGATGCTAGGTAATACAAATGATAAAATATGTATATTAAGCAAAGGAAAAAACATTTAAGAAAAAACACTATTAGGCATCTACAAAGGTATCAAGTGTCACAACACACCTTCCCCTCCAGCAAAGCTGCTCAGAGAACAAAAGTTGTGGACCTGTCTGCCTGCAACATTGCTGTGTTGTTAACCTTCCAAGCCTTTGGAAAATGTCATGCCAAGTCAGTGTTGTTTTGTGCCTCAAAAGTTGCATTTGAAGACATGGGAAAATGAATGTTGCATTCAGTAGATGATTTTGTTTGGCCTTCCCCAGCATTTTCACACTGAACCCCAGGGGCTGGTTACATGTAAAGCATAATTGTTAGCATGAATCTTTGGCTCAGGTTGGAGATTTAAGGATTTTGTCTTAGCTACACATTGTGTTTCAAGAGACAGTTGCTGTGGCAGCATGCAATCTAGAAACCCAGATAGGGTCAAAAAGATGTGGAAGCAATGATGCCGGCACATCTGTCCACACCAAGGTTTAGTCTTAACTTGGAGCTATCCAAGGTGATGCATCCATTTTGGAGCTAGTGTCCAGCACTTTGGACAGAGTCACTAAAATCAGATCAAGGACTTTATCACACCAGACTTGTAAATCACCATAATCTTATTAGTCTAGTGGTAATGCAGACACACCAGACTGGGGACAGTCATTATTGTACAGTGTTTCCAAATTATCACACTGCCGCGTCTATCCCAACTTCTAATGCTTAAGATACTGACCTTCATAGCCCTGCTACTCTTTGGATCTTAGAAAAGACCATTAGGATTGAAAATTCAGGCTGGTGTCCACCAAGCAGGAATAAGAACAGGGCCTGCATCCACACTGCAGAAACGATCCGGTTTGACACCGCTTTTAACTGCCATGGCTCCATGCTATGGAATTTGTAGTTTTGTGAGGCATTCAGCCTTCATTGTTAGAGAGCTCCGGTGCCACAACAAACAAAATAGCTGGCAAAACTACAGTTTCAAGGGTTCCATTGCATTGAGCTGTGGCGGACAAAGTGGTGTGACATTGGAGTATCTCCACTATGTGGGTGCAGCCAGTTACCCTATGCATGTGTATCATAGAACCATAGAATTGGAAGAGACCCCAAGGGCCATCCAGTCCAACCCCATTCTGTCATGCAGGAACTCACAGCACCCCCAACAGTAAAGGTGCTGCAAGATGTGTATGTGCGCACATTCCTCCAAGTTGCATGTTGGTTTATGGTGACCTCATGTAATTCATAGGGTTTTCTTAGGCTCCATTTCCCCAAAACCATGCAGTTGGAAGGTATTAGAAGGGCTATACACTCCAACCACCAGCCAATGCAGTAATTCACCGCTCTTTTAACCCCTCCTGCAAGACAGTTACCCAAAGATCTCCAAATAAGAGAGTGCATATAATCTCTTCTCTACCCTCTTTCTATTTTGCAAAGCAAGTGAGGCTTGGAGAGCCAAGGTGTGAGCAGCGAACATCACAACAGAGTAGCAATCTCAACCTATGTTTCTTACTCCCGATCTGATTCCTTCAATCGCTGCAAGACCGGATACCGGTCTTTCCAGGGCTATACACAATATCGCTCCCAAGCGCCCTCTCAGGCCTGCTTCCAAACAAAAGCCCTGGTATACGGAAGATCTCCGGGCGAGGAAGCGGGTACTGCGACGGCTAGAGCACCGCTGGCGGAAACACCTACGCTTAGCCGACAAGGCTCTCCTAGACCGCCTTTTGGAGGACTATGGAGAGGCGATACGAACAGCTAAGAATTTGTTCTATGGTGCTTGTGTCGCATCCGTGGAGTCGCGTCCAGAAGAGTTGCTCAGGGTAGTCAGGGAGCTAACTCAGCTCCCTCCTGCCCCGAACCAGATCCTTGAACCTTCTAAGGCCTGCTGTGACCAATTTAACAACTTCTTCGCGGATAAAACCTCTCGGATAAGCGAGGGTCTTAACGCCAGCATTAGGGCAGAATCTAGAGTAGAGACGTCCAGAGCCTCCGTGGACTCCATTAAACTGGATCAGTTTGAGTCGGTTAGTACCGATGATGTGGACAAGATCCTTGGAAGCGTTCAGAAGACAACCTGCTCTCTCGACTCCTGTCCCTCATGGCTAGCGGCTCAGGGGGGACCGGTGGTAACTTCATTGTTACACCGGATCATAAATACATCCTTGAAGGACAGGCAATTTCCATCCAGCTTAAAATTGGCCATTGTAAAACCGCTGCTTAAAAAGCCCTCCCTCGACCCCCTGATGCATAATAATTATCGGCCAGTTTCGCTACTGCCATTTCTGGGGAAAGTGATCGAGAGGGCGGTTGCAATCCAGCTTCAATCGATCTTGGATGAAGCGGATTATCTGGACCCATTTCAAACCGGCTTTCGGGCGGGCTACGGGGTTGAGACGGCCATGGTCGCCTTGGTCGATGATCTCCGTCTGGGCATTTACAGGGGAAGCGTGTCCCTGTTGGTGCTCTTGGACATCTCAGCGGCTTTCGATACCATAGACCATGGTATCCTTCTGGAGCGCCTGGTAGAGGTGGGGATCGGGGGCACTGCGCTCCAGTGGTTCCGATCCTACCTCTCAGGGAGGTTCCAGATGGTGCAGCTGGGAGACGTGTGCTCCGATAAGAGGGCCCTTACATCTGGGGTCCCTCAAGGAGCCATTCTGTCTCCCATGCTTTTTAACATTTACATGAAACCGCTGGGAGAGATAATCCGGAGACATGGGGCGCGGGGTTATCAGTACGCTGATGACACCCAAATAGTCTTCTCTATGTCTCCGACTGATGCAGTGACTGGGGATGGCATCTCTCCTCTCGTGGCCTGTCTGGAGTCGGTAATGGGCTGGATGAGGGAAAACCAACTCAGTCTGAATCCAGAGAAAACGGAGGTACTCGTGATAGGTTCCCCCGGCCCGGGGATGGCGGTGGTTCCACCTGTCATGAACGGGATCACGCTTTCTGTGAAGGACTCCGTGCGCAGCCTGGGGGTGCTCCTTGATTCGTCGCTCCACCTTACATCTCAGGTGGATGCGATGGTCAGGAGCACCTGTTATCAGCTTCGGCTGATTCACCAGCTGCGTCCCTACCTGAGCCGGAGGGACCTTGAAACGGTAGTACATGCTCTGGTAACCTCGAGATTGGATTTCTGCAACGCGCTCTACATGGGGCAACCCTTGTACCACACCCGGAAGCTACAACTAGTGCAGAATATGGCAGCCAGACTGGTTACTGGTATATCCAGAGCCAGTCATATAACACCAGTGCTCAAAGATCTGCACTGGCTGCCTATTCGCTTCCGGGCACAATACAAGGTGTTGGTTATTACCTATAAAGCCCTAAATGGCTTGGGCCCAGGATACCTTGAGGACCGCCTCTCCCCATACAATCCGCCCCTCACCCTCAGAACATCTGGGCAACAGCTATTGAGGGTTCCAGGGGCCAGACTAGCCTCCACATCAAGGAGGACTTTTACCATCTCGGCCCCGACCCTCTGGAACTCTCTGCCCATTGAGCTCCGCTCGGCCACCTCCCTGGCCCAGTTCAAGAAAGAGCTGAAGACTTTCTTGTTCACACAAGCATGCCCTGACATAGGCTTCAATTAGTCTCTTCCCCCCCCCCCCATGTCAGCAGTGGCAAGCTGGCTAGAATGTTTTTAATGTATTTGTTTTTAATATATTTGCTGTTTTAATTGTATGTGCTGTATATGATATTCATGTTGTACACCGCCTTGGTTCATAGAAGGGCGGTATATAAATAAAATTTTTATTATTATTATTTATCTCCTTGCCCTCACAGCTGTTTTAGCAACCGGGTCTTTGAGAAGTCGAAGGCTTTCACGGCCGGCATCCATCATTTTTCGTGGGTGTTTTGGTCCATGTGGCTGTGTTCTTGACGGGTTTATTTGTGACGTTTCACCAGCATCTGTGGCTGGCATCTTCAGAGAATGCTGGCATGGAAGTCACACACACTATATCTATATACATACCCCACTCACTTCCATGCCAGTATTCTCTGAAGATGCCAGCCACAGATGCTGGTGAAACGTCACAAATAAACCCGTCAAGAACACAGCCACATGGACCAAAAAACAAACAAAACCCCCCACAAAAAACTGGGCCTTTCTTTTCCTGTGCTAATAGTCATTTATGAACCTCAGCGCTTCTCAAAGACTTGACCTGTTGGATGTGTTTTAGGAGAACCCCTTTCACTGCAAAAGGTTCCATTGACCTTTGCGAGAATCCAGCCCCGAATGGGTGCATCTCTCCTCCGGGAGAGCAATAAAGCCAAGCTATTTGTCTTCTTCTTCTCCAGCTCCATCTTTCCTTGGGAGGAATGTGCATTTTTGCCTTCAAGCAAGACGGAGAGGGGCTTCAAGAGAGCAAAGATGGGGATAGTGATGCTTTGAAAAGCGGGAGTGATGGAGGAGGCAGGGCAGAATCAAAGCTTGGTTCGAGAGCCTAGCAAAAACTTCAGGGTGGGAAGACAAAGAATAGGAGTTTTTCTTATCCTCCTGGTGGACAGTAGGGATGGCTATGGACCCCGCAAGGAAAGGAGGGGAGCCAGAGGTCAAGACGTTGAGGCCGGGTTCAAAACACAGGAGAACAGCAGGGTGAGACAAAGGGACACCAAGTGGAAATGGGCCGATGAATGGAGGCACATGTTTCTTTGCCGAAAAGAGAATAGAGTGCCAAGGACCGGGGGCCTGTAAATAGATTGGGGGACACAGCGGGGATCAGAGGTTACAAGGGCAACGATGCAGATGAACTAACAGACCGGAAACAATGGAGTGGGAGAAAGGCCAGAGCTTGACCGATGCCTTCACAGAAGCCGCTCCGCATGGCACAGCCCTTGCAAGCTGATCCTAAATGCAATTGGGTTATTCATGGCACAGTCGAACCAAAGGGAAGCAATGCATCTGCGGAAATAGACTACGAAAGTGCATGCTGCCAACTTCTTTTTTTCAATTAGTCTCAAAGGTGCAACAAGATCTCTCTACATACTGATTCTACAAACTAACATGGCTATATCTTTGAACTGAAGCACTCTTTGTTGTTGTTCTGTGTCCTCAGGATCCTAAGATGAACCTATCATGGGATTTTACTGGCAGGTTGCTTCAGAGGGGCTTTGCTATTGCCATCCTCTGAGGCTGAGAGAGTGTGACTTGCCCAAAGTCGCACTCTCTTAGTTTTCGAGGATTTACCTGATGAACCAGGATTACGTACGTGATGTGAAATTTCTTCAGAGAAAATAGAAGAGGTTCCAGAGCTTCCGTGGACTTCATTAAACTGGATCATTTTGAGTTTGTACATAGCGATGAAGTGGTCAAGCTTCTTGGAAGTGTTAGGAAGACGACATGTTCTCTCGACCCCTGTCCTTCTTGGCTGACCGCCCAGGGTGGTGATGCGGTAACATCTTTATTGTATCGTATAATTAATGCATCATTCAGGGAGGGAAAATTTCCATCTAGTTTGAAATTAGCAACAGTCAGACCGTTGCTCAAAAAACGCTCCCTGCACCCCCTGTTAAGAAACAACTATAGGTCGGTCTCACTATTGCCATTTTTAGGTAAGGTGATTGAGAGAGCAGTTGCCTTCCAACTCCAAGCTGTCTTGGATGAAACCGATTATCTGGACCCATTTCAAACCGGCTTCAGAGCGAGATACGGAGTTAAGTCTGCCATGGTCGACTTAGTTGATGATCTCCGTCTGGGCATCGACCTGGGAAGTGTGACCTTGTTGGTGCTCTTGGACATCTCAGCGGCTTTTGATACCATTGACCACGGTATCCTTCAGGAAACGCCTGAGGGAGTTGGGCATCGGAGGCACTGCGCTCCAGTGGTTCCGATCCTGTCTCTCGGGAAGATTCCAGATGGTGCAGTTGGAGGACATTTGCTCCTCTAAGAGGGAGCTGACATCTGGCATCCCTCGGGGAGCTATTTTGTCCCC
Source organism: Sceloporus undulatus (assembly GCF_019175285.1). Classification (NCBI taxonomy): domain Eukaryota; kingdom Metazoa; phylum Chordata; class Lepidosauria; order Squamata; family Phrynosomatidae; genus Sceloporus; species Sceloporus undulatus. The sequence continues at coordinate 11,452,680 of NC_056532.1, forward strand.
CTCTTTGTTTAACATTTTCATGAAACCTCTGGGAGACATCATCCGGAGACACAGAGAAACATATGACACCCAAATATGTTTCTCTGTGTCTCCGACTGATGCAGTGACTAAGGATGGCATCTCTCCTTTGAATGCTTGCCTGGAGTCGGTAATGGGCTGGATGAGGGAAAACAAACTCAGTTTGAATCCAGAGAAAATGGAAGTACTGGTGATAGATTTCCCCAGGCCCAGGGAAGGAAATTTGTCCACCTGTCCTGAATGGGGTCACACTTCCCCTGAAGGACGAAGTTCGCAGTTTAGGAGTACTTCTGGACTCGTCCCTGCAGTTGACATCTCAAGTAGTGCGACAGTCAAAGTGCTTGCTATCACTTCAGTTATACGCCACTGCGACCCTACTGGGCCAAAGGGACTGAAACGGTGGTAATGCTCTGGTAACCCTCGCTTGGATTCCTTATACGCTCTACATGGGGCACACCCTTGTATCAAGCCTGGAGCTTCAGTTGTACAAAATATGGCGCCATGGTCACCAGTGCATCCAGGTTTGACCATAAACACCTAAGCTGATATAACACCAAGCTGAAAGAACTGCACTGGCTGCCATTCCGTTCCGAGCACAATACAAGGGTTGTTATCACCTGTAAAGCCCTACATGGCTGGGCCCGAGTACTTGAGGGACCGCATCTCCCCATTTAATCCGCCCCACACTCAGAAAACCGGGAAGAACTGCTGGAAATCCACCTTCTAAATATGTATTACTTCCAGATGGCCTTTCAGTAGGGCCCCACAAATCTGGAATAGTCTTCCCGACTAGCTCTGCTTACACCCCCTGGAAACATTAAAAAGAGGCTTAAAACCTTCCTTTCTGTCAAGCCTTCCCGCTGGAAAATGAGTCGTGTACTCTGATCCCATTGACCGGGGTCGGCAACCTCCGGCCTGCAGGCCGGATGCGGCCCGCAGAGGCCTTTCGGCCGGCCCTGCCTGCCCCGCAGCCACTGCCGCCGCTTGCGGCTTTTCCGCGCCTGGGCGCCGCCATTTTGTTTTTCAACATGGTGGCGAATTCTCTCACGACCTTCCCCGAGGTCGCGCGAGACTTTGCTGCATTTGAAAAACAAAATGGCAGCGGCCTAGAGGCAAAGTCTCGCATGACCACAAGAAAGGTCATGTGAGACTTCGCCGCCATTGCGAGCGGCCGGCGGCGGCCGCTCGCCTCAGGCAGCTCGTCGAGGAGCCTTCGTCGGCCGCTGGGCATGCGCCCTCTGGAACCGATGCCATCGCTGGCCCCCAGAGGCTCGGCAGCGGCAACGGGCCCTGGGAGGCCGTTGCCTTTGCTGGGGCCCTCCAGAGGGCTCCGGCGGCAGCACGGGCCTGGGAGGCCCAATGCCGTCGCTGGGGCCCCCAAGAGGTCCATTCCATCGCGGGGCCCCCAAGAGGTCCGTTGCCATCGCTGGGGCCCTCCAAGAGGCTCCGGCAGTAGCAGCGGCCCTCTGGGAGGTCTGATGCCGTCGCTGGGGCCTCCAAGAGGGCTCCGGCGGCAGCAGCGGGCCTCTGGGAGGCCCAATGCCGTCGCTGGCCCTCCAAGAGGTCCGTTGCCGTCACTGGGGCCCTCCAAAGCTGTCCGGCACCAGCAGCGGCCCTCTGGAGGTCTGATGCTCGCTGGGGGCCCCTCCAGAGGTCTTGTGCCATCGCTGGGCCCTCCAAGAGGCTCCGGCAGCACACGGCCTTCTGGGAGGTTCTGATGCCGTCACTGGGGCCCTAAAGGGCAACGGCAACAGCAAAAGGGCCTCCAGAGGCCTGCTGACGCCGCTGGAGCCCTCTTGGAAGGCCCCAGCGACCAAAAGGGCGGCAAAGAGGAGGGCCTCCAGCGCTGACGGCCCCACACCGGCTTTCTGCCGGCCTCCTGGGGCCCTGTCAGGGGCCGGCAAAGAGAGGAGGCCTCCAGTGCTCATGGCCCCCGCCAGCCTTTCGCAGCCTCTGACGGGGCCTGGGGCCCCGTCAGGGGTGGCAAAGAGGAGGAGGCCTGGCCCCGGGGATGGAAGCTCCGTCCCTGGCATGTGGCTCCGCCCCCAAGGGTGGAAGCTCCACTCCCGGCTTCGGCCCCCCATTGTCTGAGGACAGAACCGCCCCGGCAGGGTTGCCTAATGGAGAACCTCCGAACCGGGACAAATGTAGGACCAGGTTTGAAAATGTAGGACTTTTTTTTTTTTAATTTCTGCTAGGAAATAAAAAAAAGTCCTACATTTTCAAATCTGTCCTCCTCCTCCCTCCCGGCTTCGGAGGACCCTAGGCCGGCTCCAAGCCGGGAGGAAGAACGGGGCCGCTTGGAATCGCGGCGAATGCCGCGGTGCCAAGCAGCCTCCCCCTCCTCCCGCCTGGGAGGGAGCCTAGGCCGGCTCTCAGGCCGGGAAGGGCGCGGGGAAGTTTCATCGGGCGATCGCCGCGGGCCACTTCCTCCCCCCATCCCGGCCTGAGAGGGAGCCTAGCCCGTCTCAGGCCGGAAGGGCGCGGAGCTTGGCACGCGCGATCGCGCAGCGCGGCGTCAGGCTTCCTCCCCCTCCTCCAGCCTGAGGGAGCCTAGGCCGCTCTCAACCGGGAAGGGCGGGGGGAAGCTTGCATCGCGGCGACGCCGTGGTGCCAGTTCCTCCCCCTCCTCCAGGCCTGAGAGGGAGCCTAGGCCGGCTCTCAGGCCGGGAAGGGCGGGGAAGCTTGGCATCGCGGCGATCGCCGCTGGTGCAAGGCTTCCTCCCCCTCCTCCAGCTGAAGGGAGCCAGCCGGCTCTCAGGCCGGGAAGGGCGCGGGGAAGCTTGGCATCGCGGCGATTGCCGCGGTGCCAGGCTTCCTCCCCCTCCTCCAGGCCTGAGAGGAGCCTAGGCCGGCTCTCAGGCCGGAGGGCGGGGGGAGCTTGGCATCGCGCGATCGCCGTGGTGCCAGGCTTCCTCCCCCTCCCCCAGCTGAGAGACCTAGGCCGGCTCTCAGGCGGGAAGGGCGGGGGAAGCTTGGCATCGCGGCGATCGCCGCGGTGCCAGGCTTCCTCCCCCTCCTCCAGGCCTGAGAGGGAGCCTAGCCGGCTCTCAGCCGGAAGGGGCGCGGGGAATTGCATCGCGTCGATCCCGCGGTGCCAGGTTCCCCCCCTCCTCCGCCTGAGAGGGCCTAGGCCGTCTCAGGCCGGGAAGGGCGGGGAAGCTTGGCATCGCGGCGATCGCGCGGTGCCGAGCTTCCTCCCCCTCCTCCAGGCTGAAGGGAGCCTAGGCCTTCCTCAGCGGAAGGCGGGAAGTGGCATCCGGCGATCGCGTGGTGCCAGGCTCCTCCCCTCTCCAGCCTGAGAGGGAGCCTAGGCGGCTCTCGACGGGAAGGGCGGGGGGAAGCTTGGCATCGCGGCGATCGCCGGGTGCCAGCTCCTCCCCCTCCTCCGGCCTGAGAGGGAGCTAGGCCGGCTTCAGGCGGGAAGGGGGCGTGAATTGCATCGCGGCGATCGCCGCGGTGCCAGGCTTCCTCCCCCTCCTCCACCTGAAGGAGCCTAGGCGGCTCTAAGGCCGGGAAAGGCGGGGGAAGCTTGGCATCGGCGATAGCGCCGTTTGCCAGGCTCCTCCCCTCCTCCAGCCTAGAAGGGAGCCTAGGCCGGCTCTCAGCCGGAAGGCGGGGGAAGCTTGGCATCCGCGAATCGCCGCGGTGCCAGCTTCCTCCCCTCCTCCAGCTGAGAGGAGCCTAGGCGGCTCTTCAGGCGGAAGGGGGGGAAGCGCATCGCGGCGATCGCCGCGGGCCAGGCTTCCTCCCCTCTCCCCTTAGAGGGAGCTAGGCCGCTCCCAGGAAAGAGGCAGAGGCTGTTCCTCATCGCGGCGATCGCCTGGTGGGAAGCGGCCTCCTCCCTCCTGCCTGAGGAGAAGCCTCGGCGGCTCCAAGGCGGGAGGAGGCGGGGCCCCCCTCATCGCGGCATGGCGGCGGTGGGAACGCTCCTCCCCTCCCTGGCCCCGGAGGCCTTTGAGGCCCCCGCGGCCGGAGCTTCCGACCGAGGGCCTCAAAGGCCCGCTGGGGCCCGGAGGGATCGTCTCCGTGGCTGGAGCCTCCAACCGCGGAGAGCCTTCCAGGCCCACAAGCCTTAGCCGCCGCGGGGGCCGCCGTGGCGGGGCCGTCCCGTTTGGCGCAACCGCAGACCAGGGAACGGCACCGCCCAAACCGGGACTGTCCCGCCGGGGGGCGGGATATGCAACCTACCCCCGCTCAAAAAGGTTGCCTACCCCTGCCATTGACTCTCTACCTCACCTATTGATTGATTGATTGATGATTTTTTTAATATGTAATTGTATTTAGTGCTCTTGGTTTTTATCTATTTTATATTTTTTTTTGTATTGTTTAAACTCTAATTGTTATCCGCCGCCATCGATGTTCACTATCCATCTCTTTCATTCCTAACTTTCTAGCTTGGTTTTTTATTCATCACAAAAGTATATTTCTCTTCTAGGTATTTGATTGGGAAGACTAACAAAACTCCAAATTTCAGGTTCAAGCATGCGCCCGGCAGTAAAGCGGTGTCAAACTGCATAATTCTGCATTGTAGATGCAGCATCAGATATGCTTGAGGTAAATACTTTGTCATGGAAGTGTAGTCCAAAAATTTACTGGATGAACTCAATTCCCTACTTCTGCTCAAATGCAAAGCCACAAGTAATACAACTAACAGAACTAATAGAACTCAATGGAACTAAGTGCCAGTTCCGGAAATTGTGCATCTCAGGCACGTGTGTCATCTTGTGTCTGCCGTATACAAAAGGTCGGCTCAAAAAACATAACCAACAGGTTTAACGGAAACACAGTGTGGTTTGAGGGTCTCCTTTTTATCCTCAGCCCCTTTTATGGGTGTAAGTGCTGTCCAAACTGCTCAGACCTTCCTAATGGGCTAAAATGCTCAAGACTCTTTATAGTCCCAAATCGCCGTTGCGGCCTTTGTTTATAGTCTTGTCTGTGAGTTCACTCCCCTACTGGGCTTTCCTCTTCTTTATTTTGGAAAGGAATGAAAGAGCCAGACAAAGATTTATTCATCCACACCTCCCCACAACAGTTTTTTCTGGATAAATTGTGTGCTGTTAACATGACTTACGCACCATCTCAAGAGGAACCGTCCTCCCGACTGTCACACTCCGTTGCCAACTCTTTCACAAGCCTCTGTTTCCAATTTGGGTCCCAAATGAATAGAAGGATGGAACAATTAAGATGGAGGGTGACCCAAATGGTGAAGGGCTGGAAACCATGCCCCATGAGGGCGACTAGGAGCTGGGATGTTCAGCCTGGAAAGTTAAAGGTGATATGATAGCCTGTTTAATATTGAAGGGAGTCATATCAAAGGATGGAGCAAGCTTGTTTTCTGCTGCTCAAGAGAACAGAACGGAACAATGGTGCAAGCTCCAGGAAAGAGAATTCCACTCAACATTAGGAAGAACTTCCTGACAGTAAGGGCTGTTTGACAGAGAAGACACTCCTCCAAGCGCTATGAGATAGCCCTGTTGAAGTATTTGAAGGGGTCTCATGTTGAAGATGGACCAAGCTTGTTTTCTGCTTCTCCAGAGAATGCAAGCTCCAGGCAAAGAGATTCCACCTAACATTGGAAAGAACTTCCTGATGTAAGACCGTTTGACAATTGAAGATGCTCCCTTGGAAAATGATGATGATGATAGATGAGATATAATAATAAAATAATAATACTATAATTATAATAATAATGTATTTAATACCCCATATGTTTTGCACAGCATTTTACAGATATTATAAAGGTTATTTTATTGCGCCATAATTTCGGACAGCGCTTTACGAAATTATTGTAAAGGTTATTTATGTAGTGCCGTACATTTGCCAACACTTTACAGATATATATTAAAAGTTTAAAGACGTATATTATTGTTAAGTTTTAAAGAATAGTTTTTGTGGGTTTTCAGGCTCTGTGGCCATGTTCCAGAAAGCTTTCTTCTGACGTTTCGCCAGAATCGTGGCCGGCATCTTCAGATGGTAGAGTCCCTCCTTGGGTTCTTAAACGAGGTTGGATGTCCGTCTTTGGGGTGCTTTGAGATTCTGCATGGCAGAATGGGGTTGGACTGATGGTCCTTGGGTCTCTTCCAATTCTGATTCCTAGATCAGTGTACAGTAAATGCAAAACACTCTTCCTGGCCATGGGCTTATGTCTGAAAAGAGGCACTGCAATGGATGAATGATGAGAGGAATTTAACAGGTTTTTTTAAAGAGAAGCAGAGTGTAGACTGCCCTTAGGGGTCCTCATTTATAAGGTGGTATAAATGAAGTTACATAGATGTTTAGTTGAATCTCTTTTCCGTGTGCTTGATACCATTGCTCCAGGCCCTATTCTCTGGAGCAGCAGAAAACATCTTGCTCCCTCCCAGTATGAACCCCTTCAAATACTTCTAGAATCATAAAATCCTAGAGTGAAGAGATCCCAAGGCTCCATTCAACCCCATTCGCCATGTAGAACTCTCAGTCAAAGCATCCCCTGAGACAGATGCCCATTAGCCTCGCTTAAAGACCTCTAAGGAAGGAGACCACTACAATCTCGAGAAGGAGTGTTTCCACTGTCGAACAGCACTTAGTTCAGGAAGTCCCCTAATGTTTGGTAGATCTCTTTCCGGGCTTGCACCCATTGTTCGGGTCCTAGTATCTGGAGCGCAGGAAACAAGCTTCCTCCCTCCTCAATATGACTCCCTCCAAGTATTTAAATAGGGCTTTCATATCCCTCTAACTTCTCTTGTCCAGTGACATCCCAGCTCCCTAATTTTCCCATAGGGCATGGTTTCCAGACCCTTACTCCTTTGAACACTGGCTCCAGTTCTCAACATCCTTTTTAAATAGTGGTGCCAGACTGGACACAATATCCAGGTGGGGCTTGACTAAGGCAGAATATAGTGGCGCTATTACTTCCCTTGATCGACACTTACTTATTATTATATTATTATTTTATTATTATTATTATTATATTATATTATTATATTTTTATTATTAGCGCTGTAATTTACTTTTATTGATGTTTCACATCACAACTGCCACTGAAAAACTGAGGTAATATATCACCATCAACGCCGCGGTGCTTGAAACCTATCCACCACGCTGGTTCCAAGTCGGTGGCCACCATTGTACCTTGCGGCAACCAATGCCACAGTTGGCAACCTGCAGTGTGAACAACTCTCCTTTTGTGGGCCCTGAACCCAACACCATCGCTCGCTTGGTTTGGGTGACCTCCGAGTCTTGTACGCAAGAGAAAAACAAAACCTGCGTTGAGGGAAATTCACTTCTGGGGGTTCGAGCCACACAGGAAAAGAATATGGAGGGAAGAAGAAAATCATGGACAGGGAGACCCTTGGAGAAACAATAAAACAAGTGTCGATGCTTTGATGGGGAGATTAAGGTAGCATTAGATGTTTTTAATAACAGTGAAAATTTAGTCTCTTCCTCCTTTCGGCCTGTCGCTTTTCCTCTGATAATGGCCCACTTTCGTGCCACCTTCTGACCTCTCCAGTATTAAAAAGGGTTTTTGGTTGGGCAGACACCCCAAAAAGCCCTTATTCGGAACCCTCTCTTCCATCGCAAGGAATCCCCAACCTCCTTTATTTTTTTCCACCTTAAAAAAATAATTCTTTGATAAGGAAACAAAGGGAAATCCCAATGAATTCAGCGGGGTCATTAAGAGGAGATTCACTTGCATGGTCTCATTGAGAAGGCATGACGAATGGCTTTGGAGGTCCGAGGAAGAATGTGTGGGGAGCATTTGTATAACAAAGATCCATAAATCATCCCCGAAACCCAGAAATCCATCACTCACTCAGCAAAACCCAAAAAATGCAAGAGGATCCCGTGTATTCTTCAGCGTCACAGATCCTTCTTCCATCCCTATGATACATTTTAACACATTACTGAGTTTTAAGACATCCCTAATAAAGAGAAATGGGCCTCGAAATAAATTTAGTAGTGGATCAAGGCGATGTGGCATAATACGATAAGATTTGCTTCCTTTCTGTTTTTAGAACCAGACAATCATTGCCAGCAATAGATGAACCCTATGACCCAGCATAGACTTAGGTTTGAGATTTGCACTAACTGGCAAGTAAGACGAGCAAAAGAACAGAAAGATAACAATACCTTGAGGCGAATGGTTCCTGTTTTTCTCCCAACGTAAATCCAACGAGAGGAAAGAAGTCATATTACTATTGACCTCATTCTGTTTGGACAGATATGATCCGACAGAACAAATAATTCCCAGGAGAATTACTTTGTGTATTTCAAATCTGGATAACACAATCATGTCCCTATGTTCTATGTAAGCGTTTGTCTATGGTTTTATATTGCTGCTGGTTACCTTTCATGTAATTTCTTTTGTGAGTCGAAGGCTTTCACCGCCGCATCCAAGTTTTTGGTGGCTTTTTGGGGCTCTGTGGCCATGTTCTAGAAGAGTTTATTCCTGACGTTTCGCCAGCACTGGCTGGCATCTCCAGAGAAGCTGTATAAGAAAGAGCTGGAATAAATTACATTACCTGAGTACCCGGGTAGGCAGGAATGATTTCCATTATTCCTTCCATCAACACAGAACAATACACAGATTAATATGGAAATCATCCTGCCTACCCAGGATCCATTATATATATATCCATCCAGCTTCTTCCATGCCAACATTCTCCGAAGATGCCAAAGCCACAGATGCCGGCGAAACGTCAGGAATAAACTTCTAGAACATGGCCACACGCGCCCAAAAAACCCATCCAACATAAATTTCTATTTTTTAAATGAAGAATAATGTTATTAGAAAGAAGAAAAGAAAGAGGCACCAACAGGGAAATTTGCAACAATTTCACTGTGTCCCTGGCCGCATCTGCACTGCAGAATGAATGCACTTTGGTGCCGCTTTAACTGCCATGGCTCAATGGCATTGTGAGATTTTGTAGTCTTCTAAGATATTTCGAGGGCATGGCACAGTGGTTTGAGCATTGGACTATCACTCTGAAGACCAGGGATGATTATGATGGTGGTGGTGATGATGATGATGATATTTGCATTTATAGGAGTGTCTTTAGTTTTTATTTGGTCATGCGTTACATTTCTCAAATCGATCAATCGATCGGCACGCCTTACATTTTTCCTGAATGTCCCTTTGCGCTTCTGATATCTGGTCACTCGGATTTACATATGTTACACTTTCTAAAACAGACGATTTGACTTCTCAGAGTTGTCAGATACTGTAATTCAGAAATTAAAAGGAATATTGTTAAACGATTAACAAAAGGCCTGAGGGATGCTACCGAGTGCTTCCTAAGAAGACCTCTGGCTTAGCAAACCTTTTGCTTTTGCAGGAGAACAAAGTCTCATTGCATGCTTCGATTGCCCCAAAGTGGCGACGAAAGGAATAGCAGAGAGGAATTGCAGTTTCATCCCATTTTAAATGGCCCGGCTCTGTCTTTAAAAACCCAGGGATCTGTAGTTTGGGGAGGGACCTCAGTTTTACTGAGCTATAATTCCCAAAAAAAAAAAATACCTTAGAAGAGATGCTGAGGATTAAATCAGGGTACCTTGAGAGTTGCAGTGCAAGAGAAATTAAGGACCGCATCCTACAAATCCTGGGTTGACATGAGACGGGGCCATGACAGCAAAAGTGGCATCAAACCGCTATACATGCACAGTGTAGATACACTCCAGTGCCAAAGAATCTAATGCAAATATTGTCTCTTTCAGATGACATTTAAAGCACTTCGATGCCGCTTTGAGTGCAATGGTGCTGTCCAACAAAACCCTGGGAGTTGTAGTTTCATAGGGAATTGAGAATGCACTGTCAGAGTGCTCTAGTCCTTCATCAAACTATATATCCCAGGACTCTGTAGCATGATACTATGGCAGTTGAAGCAGTATCAAAATGCTGCCCTTGTTGAGAGAAACTGATGTGAATCAAACACATAAGATTTAATAAAAAGTTAGAAACGCATAAATAGTCTATAAATCACATAAGGCTATATAATCGTATACTATAACTAGATTACACATATAAATAGTAAAGGGTCACATATATATACATATATTCTATCATAATTAATATAAAACATGAACACAAGGCCAGCTGAAATTTCTAAATGCTTCCCAAAGGCAGCCCCAATGAAGACTATAGTGCACTAATTCCACAGCTGCTTTTAGACTATAGAAATAATCCAGTCTGATACCCCTTTCAGTGTTGTTGCGCTGTGCTATGGAATAAAGGGATGTGTAGTTTTGCAAGGTCTTTGCCTTTTCTTCCATATAATGCCTCACTAAACTACAAATCCCAGGATTAAAGTGGCATTAAACTGCATTATTTCTTCAGTGTAGATGCAAACCTTGTCTTGTAGACGCACTAGAGAAGACAAATAATGGTCTTTGCTTCACTAAAGTTGACGATTTCTTACGTTTTTATTCTTTCGTCTTCATAATCTGGCAGAAACCAAAGAGGTTCCTTACAGCTCAGGACTTCATTTATATTTGCGACAAAATATTTTAACCGTTTACGAATTTATAAACGGTCAAAATATTTTAAACCATTTAGAAACATCTCCATTTATAACAAATAATCATAATCATAATAATAATAATAATAATACAAAATTGTAAAAGTAGAATCAATTTGTAAGCATTGTCTGTGCTTCAAATATACAAAACGCAAGGACTTCGTGCCAAACCCAAAATTATACATCATACGTTTTATATCCTCAAAGTAAGAACATGACTTTCATATCTATAAAAGATATAAATATTGCATTTCTTCCCGGTTTCTCCGAAAAATCAGTTCCCCCCCAAAACAAGTCAGAAAAGCAATGTTTAGAAATGTTACGCCTCTGTAAATTTTACATCATGAAATTGTACATTTCATGTTCTACATCAGTTGTAGTATATTGAGATTATAATTCTTGTTTAATTATTTTGCCGGTTGACTTTGGTGCATTTGAAAAAAACATAATGCATATTGTTTGCAGAACTCATTGACAAAATCATGGTACGGCTTCGCGAAGAGGAATAATCATATTTCTTTATCTTACAGTTTCAAACACTTTATACAACCAGTTAGTGCAAAAGCATAAAAATGGATAACTAACAAGATAAATTATGCAGTTCCCAAACCAAAGAATCACTGTTAGTTCTATAGTGCGCCGCATGGTTTACAATGGTCCCTTGATATCCGCTGGGCTTCGGTCCCAGGACTCACTGTGTATATATGGTTATTATATCCAAGATTTCCAGCATATACCAAAATCTGTGGATGTTAAAGTCCCATTAAATACAACGGCCCTTGTATAAAAATGGCAAAATTGGAATTTAGGTAACATGATTTCAAACCGTGGATGATTGAATCCATGGATGCAGAATCTGTCTCGCTTTCCTTGCACACTAGAGACAACAGCAGAAGAGGGGCAATTCCCCTCTATTATTATTATTATTATTATTATTATTATTATTATTATTATTTACAGATCTAGAATCATTTCTGTTCCCTTTTCTAAAGCCGTAAATGCAGGGAGAAATCGGCTCATCATATTAGGAGCCTTTGTCCAGCATTAGATCCTTTAAAACCAAACAAAAAACTGACCGCATCCCATAAAATATACACAAACAAACTGAATAAATAGAATTAAATAAAACAAAACGTAGTGTTGTCTTTAAAAAATAACTGGTAGTGTTTTTAAGGGGCTGGATTTTATGAGCCAGATGCTACTTATTCTCCTCCAAATTTTGGAGAGGAAGCAAAATTTGGTCCCCGACGATGGTGGAAAAAGGCGAAAACGTGTAGTAAAACGCAGCTAAATTTTTAGCTGGGCTTGAGACGGCAAGTTTCCTGCATCTTGTCTGGGTCTTATTTCTTCGGAGACTCTTTGATTCTCATGTGGAAACACTGCCCCAAATATGTCTTCGTGGTATCTCTTCCGTCGCTGTGAAAGCAAAAACCCAGAGAGCGTTGACAATGATTATTATTCCTGTACCAATTATGAATAAACATCTTGATCAAATTGATCAATTGCAGCCCATTTTTAACCAGGTTAAAAGGTATTCACTATTGATTTGTCATGAATTTTTAAAAGTTAACATGATTTTTTAATATGAAGTGACTGAGTTGGAACTAGGCTCTGTTTGAAAAGCAATATTCTCTATTCACTTTCTATTTCAACACTAGGCTGAGTGTGTCAAGAGTCACCCAAAACCATCTCTAAAAAATGAATGCCAAAGGCTATGAGATGTGAGCCAAATGATGTAGGCAATGATTTAACCTCGATTAAGTCTAAACAAGGGATAGATAAGGTTTCCAGAGTGAAAACTGGAGAGGGCTCATATACCTTCAATGCTTGTGCTTTCAAGTTGCCTGTTCATTTATGGAGACCCCATGAATTCCATAGGGTTTTCTTAGGCAAGGAAGCTTCAGAGGTGGTTTGGCCAGTTCCTTCCTCTGAAATATAGCCGTATATACGCGGTATTCATTGGCGATCTCCCATCTGAGTACCAACTAGGCCTGACCCTGTTTAACTTCCAAGATCAGATGAGATCTGATGACTTCAGGGTGTTTAGGCTGTTGTTGTGTCAAAGAGGGCATTTCAACAGGTGTTGCTTGTTATGTGAAAAGCAACACCTGCTGATAGTCCTTCTTCTACATAGCCATTCAAGGTATAGGAGCCCTCTCCATAGACTCATAGAGTTGGAAGAGACCCCAAGGGCCATGCAATCCAACCCCATTCTGCCATGCAGGAACTTTCACTCAAAGCATCCCTGAGAGATGGCCATCCAGCCTCTGTTTAAAGACCTCCAAGGAAGGAGACTACACTACAATCTCTGAGGAAGGAGTGTGTTCCACTGTTGAACAGCCCTTACTGTCAAGACTTTAAAAAGTATCATAGAATCATAGAATCCTAGAGTTGGAAGAGACCCCAAGGGCTATCCAGTCCAACCTCATTCTGCCATGCAGGAACTCTCAATCAAAGCATCCCCAAGAGATGGCCATCCAGCCTCTGTTTAAAGACCTCCAAGAAAGGAGACCCCACTATACTCTGGGGGAGTAGATGTAGGTGTTCAGATAAAGTTGCCATGTATGCCAGTCTGCTGCCTTCAGGTGAGATGGAGACTGCAATCCCATCATCAGTGTTGGTCTAAGACCCAACTTCTGGCCTAGTTGGCTTTGCTAGGTAGAATGAGGTTGGTGGGCACCATATTTTCATGGTCTGGCCTCCATGGTTTGCTTGGACAGAATTAGCAGTGAAACAAGCCAATTGTAAGTATACCTTAAGCTGGAAGCAGTAGTCTTCTGCTTGCTCTTCGGTCAAGTTGAGGTGCTTTGCGAACATCTCCTTCACAGTCTTGGCCACTGCCCTGGCCATGCGGACATCACCGCAGACATACAGGTGACCTCCTTCCTCGTGTAAGAGTCGGTACACTTTGGATCCTAGATCATTCTGAAGAAGATCTTGGACATAGACCTGTGGGGGAAACGAAAGAGCCGACTCAGAAAGTTATCACTGTTGTACGTGTTTACGATGCAAATACAACGGCACAGTAAAATGGTGTCCCTTACATAAAATGGCCAAATCAAGGTTTGCTATTTGGAATGTATACATTCTTTGAATATTTTCAAGACATGGATAAAGGATCCTTGAATCCGTGGATAAAGAATCTGTGGATATGGAGGAGCGACTGTACTTTGCTTTCAAAGCAAAGATGAAACGGAGTCTTACTTTGGGACGGCCAGGCTCTCTAGAGTATGCTGTGTAGACGTCTTGGAAGATTCCTTTCTGAAGCATCTCATCCATTTCTTCTTTGTAGAGGTGGTCCAGGCTGGCATGCCGGCAGCCAAACAAGAGTATCATTCCCCGCCCTTGGATCCCTAAAAGGCAGAGACTCCAAGTCAGTTGACTTTCCTAAGACAACTGAGGATAGGGAATACAGCGGGGCAACCAGGGTAGGACTTTAGGGGGAAATATCCAGGGCCTGATACTTTGAAACTAGCCTGTTCCACGGCTGAGTGGGAAATCAAATCCAGAATCATAGTCCAACTCTTCAACCTCTATCTCTGTCCAATGGTAGATAGATCTTGTAGCCCCTTTGAGACTCACTGAACGAAAGTAGCTGGTGGCATGAGCATTTGTAGACTTTTGTCTACTTCTTCAGATGCATTCCTCAGACCAAATGCATCTGAGAAAGTAGACTGAAGTTTGGGAAAGCTCATGCTGCCAACTTCTTTCAGTGAGTCTCAAAGGTGCTACAAGATCTCTCGACATACCAATTCGACTGACTAAAATGCTATATCTTTGAATTCTGTAAGTATTAATATGGATTAGTGACTTTGTTTGATTCGTGATGCATCAGTGTGGCAGTTTGAGGCTGGAAAAAAATAGGAAGCCTGGTCATCTCCCCCCCCCCCCCCCATTACTAATCTACTTGCATAGATCTCATAACTACTGGAAAGGGAAATGCATCAGTGCTTGGAACACTTTGGTTTTGTTGGTTTGCTGTAACTCTTGGGAATCCCTCTTCCATTGGTCTTGCTCTGGAGGACAGCTATGGGGAACTGAATTACCAGGTAGGTATATTTTGAGTAGAAGTAGTAGTTTACGGACCCAGTTCCATCACTAAATGTGAAGGGATGCTCTACTCCATCAGTGAAAGGGTTGGGATGCTTCTCTGCTGTTTACCATCTGCTGCATCATTTGTCAGCATCATGGTTTGAGCATTGGACTATGAATCTGGAGACCAAGGTTTGATTCCCATCTTGGACATGAAACCCATGGGGTGACCTTGGGCAAGAAGTCACACTCTCTCAGCCTCAGGGGAAGGCAATGGGGCAAACCTCCTCTGAACAAATCTTGCCAAGAAAACCCCAGGATAAGCTCACTTTAATGGTCACCATAAATCAGAAGCAACTTCAAGGCACACAACAATGACGGCATCATTTGCCACCAGTAAAATTTATAAAACAGCAGTAACACATGTCAGTGCATGTCATCAAATAAAGTCTTGGAGAAGCCTGAAACTACACCCAGCGCCGGAACAAAACATGCTCTTTACCTTTTATTTCCAGGTCATAGAGACGTTGTTGCCAGAAGCTTCGAAACGGAGCGACTCCTGTACCCGGGCCGATCAAAATGCATGGCTTTTGGGGGTCTTTTGGAAGTCGAAACCCGTCCGCACTAAATGATGCCACCGAAAGGGCAGCAGGGGAGAGAAGGTTATATTACTCAAAGGAAGGTAAGTGAGCATTGATCCTGGCAAACCTAATACTAGTAAATACAGTAGTTTAAGCAATTTTTCATCTCCAAGAGGTGCAGATATTTTGTAAAGCTAAGCGATAGAAATTGCCATTTCAAGATACGCTGTATATACTTTTGGATCCATTTTCATTTCAAAGGATGTTTTTCTGGCTCTCCACATAACTCTTAAAGCTAAGAGTTCAACAGACCTTTTCTTACTGGATAGTTCTTGTCTATATTATTACCTGCAAACGAAACAAGGGATCATTTCTTTTAAGCCGACAGTGTTCAGCCATGTGCTGCATATGCCCTGGTGCACTGGACCTTTTCCATCTAAGAGGAAGAAGAAAGGAAAAAAGACAATATATATATTAAAATGTTTTCAGATCCCCTGTGTTGAGATTCAGCTGATATTGCCAATAAATGAATAAAGAAAATAAGGACTTGCAGTGGATAAGCCTTTACCCTAAAGCAAGCTTTTGGGATGGACTTTCTAAGGAAGTCCAAGGGCCTTCAGTCTTAAGTCCATGTCTTGGTTTTCAATTTAGTTTAATGTGCATTTGAAAACGAATCAACATCATTTGGAGCACAGATATGATAACCACTCCTCACTGATTTATAATTCCAGAGCACTTTCTGCCTTTAAAATGTTCAAAATGCAGATGTTGTTGTCCTTGTTGTGTGCCTTCAAGTCATTTCCAGCTTATGGCAACCCTAAGGCCACTGGTTGGGCTTATCCTGGGGTTTTCTTGGCAAGATTTGTTCAGAGGAGGTTTGCCCCATGGCCTTCCCCTGAGGCTGAGAGAGTGTGACTTGTCCAAAGTCAACCAGTGAGTTTCCATGGCTGGGCTGGGATTCGAACCCTGGTCTCCAGAGTCATAGTCTAATGCTTAAACCACTACATTCCCACGCTTGCTCTTTCTTAGGACAGATATCGCTATCACATAAAATTCATGGAGAAATTAGTTGTTCCAAAAGAATTAGTTGTTCCAAATTAGTTGGAACTACTTTGGAATTAGTTGTTCCAAAAGATCTGGGTTGACTAGAGAAAGCTTTATAGCAGGGGAAAATATCTACATAAGGATAGGAGGAGAGGCGGGAAAGAAATGATGATGATGATGATGATGATGATGATGATGATGATGACATAATATGTATAAGCCCTTGGTATGCCTTGAGGTTTGGTTCCAGGAACCCCTGTAGATACCAAGCCCCATTGATGTAAACCGCTTTGATCACTGAAAAAGCGGTATACAAATAAAGCT